>NC_136780.1:563248-605748 GCF_947034865.1 Barbatula barbatula | reverse complement strand
TATTAAGTCACTGATATGAGACAAACACAAGAGAGACAAGAGACGGGACTTTAGTTTAAATAGGAATTTCTCTGGATCTGCACATTCTTGGGAACATTTGGGATCATGTAAGTACACGACTGCATGAAATATATCACACCGTGCAAGTGATTTCCATATTGTGGCTTTAAACCAACAGTTGAGTTTGTCATCTATATTTATATTTACACATTGGGTTAAATAACATTGGAATGCCATTAGAGATGAATGTGGATTAAATAAACGTTCTTCTCAAACTGTTAGTCCATCATGACAGTCTGGGAGCAGAAAATGGTTTATGTTCTAGCGCTCAACGTGGCCACCCAGTGAATGCAAGACATACTCGCTTTGAATAATCAATTCAGAGGATAATTTACAAAACACTAAAACAAGCTTATGAACTCAAAGATCATCGATCTCTAAACTTAAACATCTGTGTCCTCGGGCAAACGTTTGAGAGATTCTCATGACGGAACATGTTAGCGCCTCAGCTGAGCTCTGACACGGCTGCGTGCCGCTTCACATCATATCAAGAGTTGATTTCCAAAGACAGATAACTCAGTTTTTAAACATTCTCAAAGATCATGCTTTTATTATGCAGGTAAGTTTTTAATGATTAGTACTTAATCAAAACAATCCTACAACAGTTTGATTGACACTACATGGAATGCCCAATAAAAAGACCTTTTTTTAAACTAAGCAGTTGCAAATGAACTCTTCATATACACCCGCTAACTTTGCTTTTCTGAAGTCGTTCAAACACTACGAAGAACACGATGAAGCCTGTTGATAATGTGCACACAAATGAAAATAATAACAGGAAACAATCAGCTTTAGTAACAATGCCTCCCTATCGCCCTCTCTGTTTAAAACATATCATTACAGGTCACTTTATATGCCATGTGTTGAGTCTAATGATGTCAGACTGACATTGACCACAAAATCGCACCCGACAGCTCATAATACTATAAATCATTAATTGAAGTTGACCGTTGATAGATAACTTGCTCAACAACTGATGTTTGTTCGCATTCAGATCCAAAGTTTCGCATCACGGCACTAAACTTTTTCAAAAGGCTTTATTCGGCCTACAGTCATTGAGCTACAGCTGTGAACGGGGCGTTTGTGCTTATATAATGATTCGATTGTAAATTATTTTATTACGCGAGAAAAAAAAGCCTGCAGCTGTTTGCCGGTCAATTACACAGCCAATCAGAATCAAGTATTCCAGAACGGCCTGTATGCTTGTAAAGTGCTGACTGGGAATTAAAGCGAGTCGAGCTCATCATGTCGTCTGCGCTGACTGTTTAAGAGACGGTTACTGTGAGACCTCACGCTGATATAGGGAATGTCACACCTTCTATAGAGCTTTCATCCGTCAGATACTTCAGACTCACGCTTATTGTAGGAAATCTCTTTTCTGAAGGGACGTACGGTACATTTAACATCATGCATCATTAGATGTCTCTAACAATTAAAGCCCATTCACCCATCCACCGTCGACTGATATTACTTCTGATTTATGAACAACGCTGAAAATGAAAGATCAAGCACAATACATTATGGAATACATGTTTTCTGTTCGTATAGAGCACAGCACATAATGCCGAATCATTACTTATATCATTTTACCAGAAGTGTGTGAAGAGCTCAAATCCAGATGTTTAAAGGTGCTGCCATCCGGTGGAGTAGAGGAATCATCAAAACACTGAAAGAAATCAAACAAACAAGAGATGGTCAGAAACAACATAAAAACCATCAGAGAAGGAAAATATTCACTGAATGTTGAGATGTCCTGAAGGTTCAGAGGTTTAGAGACAGTCAGCAGATGATGGAGATCCACATTCAAACACATGTGCACATCAGGCTTTATGTTGAAATGTGTTGGATTTGACATTGATGGTAATGTGAAGTGTGTGTGTGTGTGTAACAAGATGATCACTTTACAGTTCATTCAAGACAATACAACCCCTTTAAACACAAAGACCTTTAAAGCACAGCAAATGATTAGGCCTATCAATGATTATGCAATAAAGGAAAGAAGTGAAGGACATGAGTATACACGACAGCAGCTTTATTAAATCGAGAAAAAAGCCTTCAGAAGTTACTAAGTGGGAAACAAAATAAATCTCCTCAAGATGTAAAAAAACCAAACACGTGTAGGCCTATATATCACACAAATCATAAACACGACACTTTATGCTGCTGTGCTCTTCTTCTCGCGCTGTTGTGGCGCCACCTGCTGGACTGGATCGTGATGCAACGGCCGCTTGACTACAATCGTTTAGTTCTTATTGTTATTCGTGTGGATCACAGTTTCCCTATTCAGACAATAACGACATAAACTCGGTTTTTAATGCTTTTAAAATAAACAAGCAAATGTTCCGGATTCAGTAACTGCACCGAACGACTGTTGTCAAGCAGCGTCTACGTCACGCGTCCAGTCCAGAAGGCGACGCAACAGACCACGTGTCCCAGGAAACAGCGCTGCTCGTGTTTGTGTTTGTTTACTCTTGTGTGAGTTCATCTTTTTTATCTTGAATTATATTGCTGTCCCACACTAACGATGGCAAACACCACGGTTAACGTTTAAACCATGTTTGCTTAGTTACTATAGTAAAACACTGTATTTCCATCAATACGTCAAACACGACTGTTTCTACACTTTAACTATAAAAACCGTGTTTTTCTCGATTTATCACGGTTTATATCATGTATAATTACGTTGAATGGTGTGTGATGTTGTGTTCAGATGTCCATGATGATGATGATGATGAAGGTGCAGGTGGATGTGATGTGCTGTAAGTCAGTAGGAACTGATCTGTCTATGCTGGATATTGATGATCTGATGACAGAAATCTGTCAGCTGAAGAAAGAGGTGAAGTTACTGGAGACAAAACTCAGAGAGAGAGACCAACTCAACACAAAGGTTTGGACGCATTCAACATTCATTTCATCTTTAACATCAGTGACTGTCTGTCTGACAAATATAAAGAAACTTGTCATCGTCTTGATTCTGTGTTTGTTGTGATGTTGTTTTCAGGATGTTTGTGGTGTTTCTCTCTGTGACGTCACTGATCAAACATCTCCAGATCTTCTGCTTTCTGTCTGTAATGAAGAGCAGAAGACATCAGTGAAGCTGCTGGACTGTGAGATGGAGCTGAAAACACAAATCAAAGAAGAACAGACGGATAACGGTATATATATATATATCTTGCCTTAATGTTTAATAACAGGCACAAACATAATCATTTGCGGCTGTGCAATTTGAAAAATATATATTTTGGTGATTTGGAAATCTAAATAAATTTCTGGTTTTTTTCAGGAGCCACATATTTGCTGCGGTGGTTTGCACAACATTAAAGAAACATAATTAAACTTGTATTTAAAAACACAAAACAATGCAGATACTGCCTATTTACAACCACTGAACATCATCTTTGTGGCTTTCTCAAGCTGCAAACACTTGAAAATAAACTAAAATAAAATGCAAAGATGAGGATAAATCTACAATAACAGTTTCAATGAACCATCTACAATCTTTACATCATTTATTACATGAATTTTTTCAGGCTGACGCTAATTCACGATGAACCAAGGTCATGGTTTCGCACAAACTTAGAAACAAATGTATAGTATAATGCTTTGAATAAAAGCGTCTGCCAAATGCATAAAAATCTAAATGATAATTAAACAAAACCACGGTGTTTCTTGCTATTTTACACAAGTGTCATTCACACAAACTTCATTAAGTGAAAGCTAACAAATAATGTTTTGTTTCTTACCTTAAGAGATGTTGATCAAGTATGACAGCGCTGACGTGTCAAGGTCGTAGGCCTCGTGCATGCGCTTATATTGAGTTGTCTATCAATCGAGCAGCCCGACTGTTATATAATAACATTTCGGAGGAGCTCAGTTCTATTCATATTGATCATTATCATTTCAGATCTGATGAGGGTGAAGGAGGAAAGTTCAGAACCAAATGAAATTGAGGAGCGACCTCATCATCTCATAACTGGAGAAGAATCTGTGAGCTGCTTGAAAACGAAGAAGAGCTTGTCACCCAGAATATCTCAAAAGGCGACAGCAAAAGATTCTCTTACGTGCGATCAGTGTGGCAAGAGCTTCCCTCGGAAATATGAACTCAAAATGCACATGAGACTTCACACAGGAGAAAAGCCTAACACATGTGTGCAGTGCGGAAAGAGCTTCACTCGGAAACACGATCTTAATGCGCACGTAAAAATTCACACTAGAGAAAACCCCTACAGATGTGATCGGTGCGGAAAGACCTACGCTCAGAAGTACATACTTAAAACACACATGAGAGTTCACACTGGAGAAAAACCCTACAACTGTGAGCAGTGCGGCAAGAGCTACACTCGAAAGAACATACTTAAAACACACATGAGAGTTCACACTGGAGAAAAACCATACAACTGTGAGCAGTGCGGAAAAACCTTCGCTCAAAAGTGCGTACTTGACGTGCACAAGAAAATTCACACGGGAGAAAAGGCGTACACATGTGAGGAGTGTGGAAAGACCTTCACTCAGAAATACAGTCTTCACGTGCACATGAGAGTTCACACGCGAGAAAAACCCTTCACGTGTGATCAGTGTGGAAAGAGTTTCACTCACAAACACGACCTCAATGCACACATGAGCATTCATAATGGAGAAAAGCTTTACGTGTGTGACCAGTGTGGAAAGGTGTTCACGCACAAATCCAAACTTAACATGCACATGAGAGTTCACACTGGAGAGAAGCCTTACGCGTGCGGTCAGTGTGGACAGAGCTTTAAGTGGGTAGGGGGTCTAACGAAGCATCTTCACTATCATTCTGGAGTGAGATCGTTTCAGTGTGAGCAGTGTAATAAAACATTTGTTACAGCAAACAACCTGAAGAAACACATGAAGACTCATACAGGTGTGAAGCCTCATGTCTGTTCCATCTGTGGAAAAACCTTCGCTCACCTTTATTCTGTTAAAGTGCACAAGAAATCACACACGGGTGAGACATCACAAACGTGCTTTGAAAGGGTCCAAACCTTTCCTACATCCAACTGATTTAAACAGCGCCAAGGAGTTGAAACGAAAGAGAAAGCTCACCACTGCTCCTCGTGTGGACGGAGTTTTGAAGAATCGAGACGTCTCGAGATTCACAGGAAGAAGTGCTGCAAGGAGAGCAAAGTTCATCCTCAGAAAACTGCTCGGACCAGAAGATCCAAACAATCTGATTTTATAAAACCGCTGGTGATGTGGTAATGCTTGTTCTTTTATCAACGTGTTTTTGTCAATTTTTCGCCTCGATGGCGATTAGCTTTTATTGCCATGTAGTCTTAATCAATACGTCATTTTTATTTAGCATTTTTACCCTGTAGGCGTACGAGCAAGCTCAATGACTGACACTGCTGGACAATGATCGCAGGTTGTCTTTAACCATAAGACACTGACATCGGCCGTCGGACAAGCGTTTGGGAGCCATGACCACGGAAATCATCTGTCGGCTGGGACAGCCCAAAATCGTACAGTCTGAACCCGGCTTTTGACCAACATTAGAGAATTTGGGAGACAGTGGTTATCTCATCGGTCAAAACCAATGATACCACACGTCAAGAAGAACCGGCGAGCAGGTTTAAAGTACAAATGAGTCATTTTTCCCAGTCTTAACTAGTATTCAGAGTTATTTGTCAAATCAGGATAGTATTGTTGAATGTATTTTTTATGATTGCATTAAAGGGATAGTTCACCCAAAATTAGAATTCTGTCATCATTTACTCGCCCTCAGATTGTTCCAAACCTGTATAAAAGTGTTTGTTCTGATGAACACAGAGGAAGATATTTAGAAACATGTCAAACTGATAAAATTGTTCCTTTTATAATTGTGGGAGACTTGGCTTGAGAAAAATCATTGTTTTTGTGAATCTCGGCTGAGAATGAACCTCTTTTGGAAAAGAGAAAAACCTGGTCTCTGACTGTATTTTCTTTATTAAGATTATTTCCACAACCATCTGAGTACAGTTTCAAAAGATCAAGGAGATATGAAGTGACTTACAAAACTGGGCTACAAAAGATTACACAAAAAGAAAAAAGAAATAATTGATTCACACAGTTAACGTATAAGATTTAAAATTTTGTTAAATAATAATACATTGTTTACATTAAAAATAACGTGTTATCATCAGATCTAACTTAAAGTCCCTTTGAAATTGAAAATGTTATCATGAAATATTGCAGCGTGTTTTGTAAATAGTTTCTCAATGTGGGTCATTCTCTTTTTAAAAAACGTGTTCTCTCATGATCTTCAGTTAAAATCTGAAAATGCACTTCCGTCCTGTAGTCACTATCCATCTTAGTGTGTTAGTCGGCTTGGGCGGAGCATCCGTTAACTCCTCCTCTTCAACTGTCAGTCTGCTGCCAGTTTCATTACAAAATGCAATGGTTGTTTTTACACATCCAATCAAATCGCAGAGAAAGACGACAGCCACGCCCACTATTCTTCTCATTCAAAATTCCATTTCACTCGGAAATGCGACTAATTACGATCGCAACTTACGGTTCGCGGGGACTTTTAATAGAACTATTGAATGGAAAGCAGATTATCCGTTATGTAGAAAACAGCGTTAACAGAATGAGGCAAAATAATTGAACAGCACTAATGCTAACAATTAAATATGTTTTTCACAAAACATTTGCCAATATACAGCATTTTCTTATTAAATTCCTACTGTTGCAAATGATATATACCACACATTTGAATGAATATGCCAGCTAAATCAAACATCTTTCAGAGACGAGCAAGCACTTAAAAATGAACACATTAAACAGAACTCTCCGAGATCTATACATGCTTTCGGTTATGATCACACATGCCCTGATTTTTAACTTACTGAAGAAATCACTTAAAAACATTGAAGGAATATTAACACGCTGAATTCATGAAATCACTGCAGTTGATCTCAGGGATCTTCTGGTCGAAGTTTTCCTGAGGATGAACTTTGCACTCTATGCCACACGTCTCCTTGTGAATCTCAAGACGCCTTGATTCTTTGAAAGTCCGTCCACAAGAGCAGTAATATTTCACTTCAGCGTGAAGTCTCTCGTGGCCCCGCAGGGCTTGTATTCGAGTAAAACTCCTTCCACACTGTGAGCACGTGTACAGTTTCTCTCCAGTGTGAAGTCTAAGGTGGCGTTTCAAATGACTATATGTAATGAAGGTTTTGCCACACTCGAGGCACACATGTGGTGTCTCACCTGTGTGTGTTTTCTCGTGTTCTTTAAAATAGGAGATCCGTGCAAAGTCCTTTCCGCAGAAAGAGCAGACATGGGGCTTCACGCCCGAATGAGCCATCATGTGCTTCTTCAGGTTATTTGAAGAAACAAATGTTTTACTGCACTGTTCACACTGAAATGATTTCACCGAAGAATGACAGAGAAGGTGCTCTTTTAGGTTCGCCGCCCACGAAAAGCTCTTTCCACACTGATGACACGTGTAGGGCTTCTCTCCAGTGTGCACTCTCATGTGAACGTTACGGTCGGACGTATGGCCGAAGGTCTTTTCGCAGTGATCACATTGGTACGGTTTTTCACCGGTGTGAATCCTCATGTGCACTTTAAAGTCGGATTTGCGAGTGAAGCTCTTTCCACACTGCTCACATTTGAAGGGCCTCTCCCCACTGTGATTTCTCATGTGCATTTTGAGATCGAACTTGTGAACGTAGTTCCTTCCACACTCGTGACACCTGTAAGGTTTTTCTCCACTGTGCCCTTTTATGTGCACATTAAGGTCGGACTTACGAAAGAAGGTCTTCCCACACTGCTCACATTTGTTAGGCTTTTCTCCAGTGTGAGACCTCATGTGAATTTTACGTTCGTATTTACGAGTGAAGATCTTTCCGCACAGGTCGCATACGCATGGTTTCTCCGCGGTGTGACCGCTCATGTGTGCGTGAAGGTGGTGTTGTTGAGCAAAAGCTTTTCCACACTGGTCACAATTGTAAGTGTCATCTCCAGTGTGAATTCTCACGTGCTTATGAAGCCGGTGTTTCCGAGTGAAGCTCTTTCCACACTGCTCGCATTTGTAAGGCTTCTCTCCGGTGTGAGATCTCATGTGCACATTAAGGTTGTATTTACGAGTGAAGGTCCTTCCACACCCAGGACAGATATGAGATTCTGTTGCTATTTGAGGTTTATTTGGTGACACATTCTTCTCAGTTTTCAAGCCGAGCAGAGATCCTTCTCCAGTTATGAGATGATGAGGTTGCTCCTCTATTTCATTTGGTTCCCAACTTTCATCTTTAACCTTAATGAGATCTAAAATAAACAGAGAAAATATTGCATTTACATTTAGTCATTTAGCAGATGCTTTAATCTAAAGCGACTTACAACGAGTTTGGGGAGCAATAAGCGATATGTCATAAATGAGCAATAGTACATTAGGTGCTAATACAAAGATACTAGTTTGATGAAAAAAAGCACTGAGCACTAACTGGGCAATTCCAGCATTATAGACGTGACATAAAAATGCTCAGAGAATGCATTTGTTACGAATATATTGAACTATCCTGTTTATATTTGACTAAACCCTTGTTGATAAACATCAGTCTAAACATCAGAAAATGTCAGTCTATGAACAAATGTTCTATTTTAAAAAAGGGAAATAAACATGCGTTATGGATGTGACAAAAAAGGACGACAAACTTTAAAAAGGGCATGCCTCTCTAAAGAACATCAAATAGCGACTTTATTTTAACTTGAATGTGTCAATTTATGTGGAATATGTAGTGTTACACGTCTCACATGGGGATTTGAACCACCAAAATCTGTGCTGTGTGTTAATATCTGTGCTGTGTGTTAATATCTGTGCTGTGTGTGTTAATATCTGTGCTGTGTGTGTTAATATCTGTGCTGTGTGTTAATATCTGTGCTGTGTGTGTTAATATCTGTGCTGTGTGTTAATATCTGTGCTGTGTGTTAATATCTGTGCTGTGTGTTAATATCTGTGCTGTGTGTTAATATCTGTGCTGTGTGTTTATATCTGTGCTGTGTGTTAATATCTGTGCTGTGTGTTAATATCTGTGCTGTGTGTTAATATCTGTGCTGTGTGTTTATATCTGTGCTGCGTGTGTTAATATCTGTGCTGCGTGTGTTAATATCTGTGCTGTGTGTTAATATCTGTGCTGTGTGTTAATATCTGTGCTGTGTGTTAATATCTGTGCTGTGTGTGTTAATATCTATCTGTGCTGTGTGTTTATATCTGTGCTGTGTGTTAATATCTGTGCTGTGTGTGTTAATATCTATCTGTGCTGTGTGTGTTAATATCTATCTGTGCTGTGTGTTTATATCTGTGCTGTGTGTTTATATCCGTGCTGTGTGTTAATATCTGTGCTGTGTGTTTATATCTGTGCTGTGTGTTTATATCTGTGCTGTGTGTTAATATCTGTGCTGTGTGTTTATATCTGTGCTGTGTGTTAATATCTGTGCTGTGTGTTTATATCTGTGCTGTGTGTTAATATCTGTGCTGTGTGTTAATATCTGTGCTGTGTGTTTATATCTGTGCTGTGTGTTAATATCTGTGCTGTGTGTTTATATCTGTGCTGTGTGTTAATATCTGTGCTGTGTGTGTTAATATCTATCTGTGCTGTGTGTTTATATCTGTGCTGTGTGTTTATATCTGTGCTGTGTGTTAATATCTGTGCTGTGTGTTAATATCTGTGCTGTGTGTTTATATCTGTGCTGTGTGTTAATATCTGTGCTGTGTGTTAATATCTGTGCTGTGTGTTTATATCCTGTGCTGTGTGTTAATATCTGTGCTGTGTGTTTATATCTGTGCTGTGTGTTAATATCTGTGCTGTGTGTTAATATCTGTGCTGTGTGTTTATATCTGTGCTGTGTGTTAATATCTGTGCTGTGTGTTAATATCTGTGCTGTGTGTTTATATCTGTGCTGTGTGTTAATATCTGTGCTGTGTGTTAATATCTGTGCTGTGTGTTTATATCTGTGCTGTGTGTTAATATCTGTGCTGTGTGTTAATATCTGTGCTGTGTGTTAATATCTGTGCTGTGTGTTTATATCTGTGCTGTGTGTTAATATCTGTGCTGTGTGTTTATATCTGTGCTGTGTGTTAATATCTGTGCTGTGTGTTTATATCTGTGCTGTGTGTTAATATCTGTGCTGTTGGTAAAAACCCAACTGTAGTTGTCGTGTTTGTGGAAGATAAGGTTACCAGAATAAATGAAATCAGCTTCATCCGTTTGCTCTTCAGTGATCTGTGTTTTCAGCTCCATCTCACAGTCCAGCAGCTTCACTGATGTCTTCTGCTCTTCATCACAGACAGAAAGCAGAAGATCTGGAAACATCTGCATCTACTCAAGGTTATACAGCGTCTGTAAAAACATCAAGTGAAGACGAAACGGACACCGATATGATCACATAAATGAGGTTAAACGCAACACTTACTGCGGGCAGCTGTTTCTTCCAGTGCCGCTCTCTGCGGAGGATTTCTTTGACGCGCGGCCCGATTGCGCCTCCTGCTGGACTGCTGCGCGACTCGCTGTCTGTTCGTAACTTAACACTCCACACAGTGTGTTTGTGTTCATTTAACTATCGCGTAACCCATGAACAGACACTTTAAAATGATCATAAAGGGCAGTTTCATCATAGACAGTAACCACGTTGCTTGAGAGCCTTGGGGTCTTATAGTTATTATGATTTACCTTTTTATTATTATTTTACTTATTTATTTAATGTTGTTTCTTTAATTGTGTTTCTGCATTGTACCCTACATTGGTACAACGCTTGTTGTTTTTAAATACGCTTTATAAATAAGCGTGAACTTGAACTGTTTTTTTGACGAGCGGCCTCATTTAATTTCATTCGTTTTTTACGTTTTAATACAAATCTCTCACAGTTAAATCTCTCTAAACTGGTTTTGACATGAAAAATTAACCCCCGACTATGATTTAAGTGTAAAACAGTTAGTAATAGTTTGTACGCAAACCTGAAACAGCTGCATGCAGTGTCCTTCTCTGCCTGACTGACCGTTATAAATGACGGTTGGGAGCGCGTTTAAATCTTTCCAGAGCGCGAAAGTGTCAACCGGAAGCGCAGTGAAGAACAGAACAGAAAACGCGGGTATAAATGTTTTATAGTGTACAGAGTTTCAAACTGACCCCACAAAACACAATCAGTAAACACACATAGACTTCAACTTCACAAGATTCCAAAAAATGGACAAACCTTTTATTCATTGACTGGTTGCACAGCACAGATTAATTTAAATTGATTATTGATATTAACATTGCTAAATTAAAACAACAACAAAAATGTTCTGCTAGGTTACTATACGGACTAGGGATGCACCGGTACCACTTTTTAAGGATCGAGTACGATACTGATACTTTTTCCCTGGTACTCGCCGACACCGATGCTAGGTTTTTTTTGTTTGTGGCAATTTTCCAACAACAAAATGGGACTATTGAACATATCAGCATCTTTATTTTTAACAACTTCAACTCATATTATGAAAAAATAAATCAATCTTATGTGCTTATCAAAAACTTTCAAAGCCAAAAGTCACAGTGTCCAATAACCTTCAAAGGGCAAAACCAAGGATATAAGCATGCAGAGTTAAAAAATCTGAATTTTGGCGAAACATTTTGTTGCGTTAACCAATCAGGAGACTGCTCTAGTAGTGATGTGATTATGACATAGCGAGCGGAGACAGAAATCTGAAACAACAATGAAGGACTGCGCCTCTGAAGGAACTGATGGTCCCAGACACGGCGCCGAACGAGTCTACGTCTATCTTCAGCCTTCCATAGCACATAATGCGCAGCTACCTGCTCAACAAAATCCATGTTTGCCATTTCGCAACAAGACTGGAGCCGCCTGCCAGAAGCCCTTCCAATGACGCGAATTTCACTCGCGATTGAAGCGAGTAAACTCAAAATGTTCAAGCGTCCAACGTTCTGTCAATTACGTCACGTGAGGTATCGGTCTTTGGTATCGGGGAATTTTTACGAGTACATGAGCTTGGTATCGGTGCATCCCTAATACGGACCTTCTCTGAATATTTTGTGTCAAACAAGGACAAATTTAACCAGTAGTATTTTTAGCAATCTACTGCAGAAGACGTTTGCGATGTTCTGGTCTCCGAGGATGAACTTTGCTCTCTATTTCACACGTCTTCTTGTGAATCTCAAGACAAAACTCCGTCCTCACAGTGGATTGTTTTCTCTTCTTTGTGAAGTCTCTCGTGCTTTTGCTGGGCTTCTACCCGAGCGAAACACATTTCACACTGCGAGCACTTGTAAGGTTTCTGTCCGGTATGAATTCTCTGATGCCGTTTTAAATTTCCAGATGTTGTGAAGGTTTTGCCACACACGGAGCACAAATGTGGTGTCTCACCTGTGTGTGTTTTCTCGTGTTCCTTAAAATAGGAGATTTGTGAGAAGGCCTTTGCACAGATGGAACAGACATGAGGCTTCACACCTGTATGAGTCTTCATGTGTTTCTTCAGGTTGTGTGCTGTAATAAATGCTTTACTGCACTGTTCACACTGAAACGATCTCACTCCAGAATGATAGTGAAGATGCTCTCTTAGACTCGCTGCCCACACAAAGCTCTTTCCACACTGACCGCACGTGTAAGGCTTCTCTCCACTGTGAACTCTCATGTGCATGTTAAGGTTGGACTTACAAGTGAAGCTCTTTCCACACTGATGACATATGTAAGGTTTCTCTCCAGTGTGAATTCTCGCGTGCTCATTAAGTTCAGTCTTTCGAGTGAAGGTCTTTCCACACGGGTCACACGTGTAAGGCCGTTCTCCAGTGTGAATTCTCATGTGCGTATTAAGGTGCCAGTTCGAATTGAAAGTCATCCCACACGGCTCACATTTGTAAGGCTTTTCTCCAGTGTGAGCTCTCACGTGCACTTTCAGGTTGAACCTGAGAATGATGGTCTGTCCACACTCATCACATTTGTAAGGCCGTTCTCCAGTGTGAATCTTCATGTGCACATGAAGACTGTATTTAAGACTGAACATCTTTCCACACTGAAGGCACGCGAGTGCATCTTTGTCTGCGACTCTTGGGGATTTTTCTGGTGAGAAATTCTCAGTCTTCAAGCAGCTTGGAGATTCTCCTTCAGTTATGAAATGAAGGTGTTTCTCCTCTATTTTATTCGGTTCTAAGCTTTCCTCTTTCACCTCCGTCAGGTCTAAAACGAACAGAGAAAATCATTATCATTATTATGACATGAAACTATTGAAGCCTTTTGTGTCTTTGTCGTACTGGTTAGTCAGAAATAGGGCACCTAATTACTGTATATTAAGAATAAATGACATGATGTGTGTCTAAATCATTGATTATGTACATAAACTGATTTCATCCTAAACTGCAAGATAAATTGATGTGTTTTGGGAAGAATGGAAAAATAAAGCATTAAAAATGAATAATCATTCAGAGGCGGATACATTTTAGCTGTTAAAGTGTTAAATATTGGCTACAAAGAAATTATATATTGCCAGTAATATATAGTCAAGTCAAGTCAGCTTTATTTATGTAGCGCTTTTTACAATTTTCATTGTTACAAAGCAGCTGTACAAGAAAAAATGACTATAAGTAAAACATAAAAGGTTATGCAGGTCAAAACACAGGTCAAATATCAGACACACAATAAATTCCTATATGCAGTGTTAATTAAATAAGACTACCAAATTCTAGCAGCCCCCCCGGCCAGGCAAAACAGTGCAAAACAGTATGCAAATGCATATAAAATATGCTTTTCTGATGAACACACAAATTTAAAAAACCTGTTTGGTTAAGGTTTCCATTCGGCTAGCTAACGTTTACTGAAAATACAACGTTAACTATATCGTACTACACAGTTAACTAGACAACAAATACAGTAGGGGCTTGACCATCTCTTTTGTAAAATGACTCAAATCTGAAATGGCCTATTTTCAGACTATTTCTAATGTATGGGGATTATGAAAAAGCGGCATGAAACGGAAGTAAGGATTATTTTTCTTCCGTATTGTGACGTAAATCTGAGTGAAACAACTTCTGAAATGAGAAAACGTGTGAGGCGGGACTTGATTTCGTTCATCGAGTACTGATTGGATCGTTAAAAGTTGGGTGTTCCCAACAAAATGGAGTCAGATTTAAGAACCAGTTTGCAATCTGTCAGTCATTGCAGCTCCGCCCTCGTGCCGTTCTTCATGTCCTTTCGAAAGGGGGACGAGGTTAACGTTTCTGATTAAAGATTACAAAATAAAAGAAAATAAATATAATGATGTGTACAGATACATAATTTTTAACGAATACTGCGAAATTGTGTGAATCGATTTGAATTGACATTTTTCATTTCATGCCGACTTTAAAGTCATATGCGCTTTAGACACCGTGTGAAACTGGATGTTGCATAAGAGGTCACTTCTCAAGAGAAGATGATCAACCTGAACGAATCCAATCAGCTTCATCTGTCGGTTCTTCTTTAATTTCCCTTCTCAGGTCCATCTTACAGTCCAGCAGCTCGTCTTCTACATCCTGAGAATAACACAACTGTCAGGTATACAAATCCACAGCTAGGACGCGTTTAAACTAGTATGAAGACCAATATAAGAGCAAATGGAGTTTGTCATAAATATCCTAGAACATTTTCTTCTTCACTGATAAGAGAAAGTCACACAATGACAGAAGAGCTGCTCAATAACAACAACAGACACAGCGCATTAAAAACGAGTTTAAAACGACACCGGCGATTAAAGCGTCGCTGTCCACAGAGAGGAAACAAACACAACACAACACACAACACAACACACAACACAACACACACTTACTGTTGTTGAAACTGTGCTCTGCTCGTTCTTCCTGTGCTGTATCATTCCAAACGCTAAACACACGAGGACCGACTGCGTCGAGACTGACGCAAATATTTGATTTTAATATAAATGAGGCAAACGAAACGGTCATCAGCGATCAAATAACATAAACCAGATGCGCGTTCTGGTTAACTTGAGCCTTCCGGCAAAACCAGCCAATCACCGATCGCGGAAGAGTCACGCTTCTCTGGGGGCGGTTCTCTGCGCGCACGATGAACTAAAGACCTGTCAATCACTCAATACCGCACATTGATAAAATCATATTCTGTATTTCACACACTGGAATAAAATCAGATTTTCTCGTCATTTGGAAGGTAAACTCATATTATGATGATGCACGTAAAACACGCGTTAACATATGAAGAAATAAATTGACGAGATTAGGATTATTGAAATTAAATCGCGTTTTTGACATTCGATCATTATTAAAGTTGATCTGTTTTGACAGATATGTAACAACAGTCTAGATTTAAGTCTTAAACGCTTGTTAATAACAACATGTTGTAAGGGATAATTTGCTTATGAATGATTAAGTAAATAAAATGTTATTAAAAGCTTTATTTACATTTAATTTGTCAAAAAACCCGTCATGTTACCGTGTGTTATTAGTTTTGAGAGGATGTTATTTGGGATTATTACACTGCTCATTTGAATGCTTGATTCTGATTGGCCAGTCGCACATTCCAATGGTTGTTCTTTTCAAATAATAACCTCTCAAAACTAATAACGCACGGTAACCCGGATGCTGCAAATTATTTTGACAGGTACAGTTTAATATTAAACAGAATATTTATAAATACATCTTTTAATAACATATTTATATTTAATTGACAAACGATTAAACCGAATTGCCTTTTCGTGACATTTGAGTGCCGTTTCTTACTTTAAAAAGGAAACTCGCTGTTCCTCAGAAGGTTCTGCATTCGGTAAAAATGACCTCATCAAATATTTCACACTGGAGGGATTGTTTCTGCCATAACAACCGGCTGCCCGAACATTATCCCGACCCTTACATAACAAACCTGCAAATGTCGTGACTAGCCAATCCAGCCATGTAATAAATGACCGTATGACAGTTGCAAGCGACAATTAAGCCTATTTGACGTCTGCAATACATAGTGTGCTCATCTGCAATACGTCTCGGAAACGTCTGCTGTCCGAAGTCTAGAAGACGTCTGTAAAATGTTTATGATTTAGAATTGATGTAAAGCTGCTCTTTCTAAGATGTTTAGCAGATGTTTTTACGCAGCAGATGTTTCCAGATCTCTAGATCTTTAGCAGACGTCTCCAAGACGTACTGAAGATGAGCAAACTGTGTAAACCAGATGGATTGTGCCATCTGGGTTGCTTTGGAATGCTTCAACCGAAACTCAGTAATATTCAACTCTTTGCATCCTGTCAAACTTGGCGTGCTCTCAAAATGTCTCGCCGTTTATAACAGAATTGATTTCGGTGTGAATCAAACACTTTCATCATCAAACACAGACACTTCAACTTTACAATCTCTTGTTCACTGGCATCTGGTTGCACAGCACTTTGATAAAACAAAAGTTGAATTAAAATTCCTACAAAGTGCTTTTGCTGAACGATTACACCTCGTCTTAATATTTTTGTCAAACCAGGACAAACTCAATCATCTTAGAGATTTATCACATTAGATCTTCATTCTTATCAGGTCATTAATGCTGAACAGCACTATTCACACTGAAATCATCTCACTCCAGAATGACAGAGAAGATGCTCTTTAAGAATGTTTGACCTCACAGAACTCTGTCCACACTGATGACACGTGTACGGTTTTTCTCCCGTGTGACCTCTCGTGTGTTTATTAAGGTCGGACTTCTGGGTGAAGGTCGGACTTTCCACACTGAGAGCATCCGTAAGGTTTTTCTCTCGTGTGAACTCTCATATGCACTCTGAGGTGGCATTTACGAATGAAAGTATTTCCACAACGCTCACATTTGTGAGGTTTTTATCCGGTGTGAATTCTCATGTGTCTTTTAAGGTGGCATTAACGAATGAAAGCATTTCCACACTGTTTACACGTGTACGGCCGTTCTCCAGCGTGAATCCTGATGTGCCTGTGAAGGTCGGATTTACGAGTGAAGATCTTTCCACACTGAGAGCATGTGACAGAATCCATGTTTGCCGATCTTTGAGAAGTGTCTGTCATCGAGCAGCTCAGAGATTCTTCTCCAGTCACCAAATGATTTTCCTCCTTAATTTCATTCTGATTCCGTTGTGAATGTTCCTCCTTCGCCGCCATCGGGTCTAAAATGAAGACTTGAAGTTAACTTCTTTGCATGGCAGCGCTGATGCTCCCAGTAGAACCAGCAAGCACACATTTTACGAATCAGGTAAATTATCTTTAAGGTCAAATCAAGATGTTATGGCAGAAATAAGCTCCCATAGTGTGATCAGGACGTGAAGTGGAGGGTCTTGTGTCTCCCTGAAGGGGTTTATTTGGTGATAACAGCGGCTGCTTCTACATTATCCCTCTTAATACAGAAAAAAACTGGACATGAAATGTGAATTTGAAATATATGATGGCATCCCATCATCCAGACCTCCCGTCAGGCCTAAACATCAGTCAGGAATGTTGCTCGATGGTTCTTTTCTTTGCCCACAGGGTTTGTTTTTTACATAATTGTAAATATATTAAAAGTGCTTAATGCATCTGTGCATCCATTTGACCCCAAATAACCTCAACACTAACCAATTTACTCTGAAAACTCCACTTTTACAAATAAATTAAATCATAATTAGAAACTTTAGGAAACTTATGAGTTTTGTTTGTAACACAATGCACAATTGTCAAACTTACCCTTTAGTCTCTCTGCCTTGTCACAATTATAATCAGTCTTTGTAAATATGAGCAAAGTGAAAATAAATCTGCATTATCTTTTCATTCAAAACAACAAAGGCTTTCTTGAAGTGTAATAATTTAAAATGGGGGAAATAAAAAAAATCACAAAAATGGCAAAAGCCCAAATACCCAATGAGTAAAAACAACTAATACAGATGTGTAAGAAAAAGGCTAAAACATTGAAACTGCAGATGTTAGGAAGACGACATTGGCTCATATTTAATTCTTTCAATTAAAAAAACATTGTGATTTTATAAAACCACATTCCTTAGTTATCCATATCCTTCATCCCATGTCATTCTTTGTCTTCTTTCTGAATGACATTTTTAATTTCACGTTGGCCGTCAGAGCATCTTTAACCACATTATCCAGATTACAGTGTTCCCTCCATCACAGATTATTGTATTTCAGGTAAGATCACCCGCAGTGAGCTGAACCAACCCATCATATACTTAATAAAACACATTTAAAAAAACTAAATTGCCCAGAAATGATTGAACCCTTTTGTTCATGAGTTTATGACATCCTAGGTCAGGATTTCTGTGTGTGTTTATTGTTCTTAGGGACTGTTTTACATGTTTTTATGTTTTACATGTTTTCTTAAAGAGGTGTTGTCGCTGATGATGCAGTGTTGCATTTTTACAACAAACCTCTCAAAAGTGTTTCAAGCCCTTCAAATACATTCAACTAAAACCCGATGTTTGATTGAATCAGTCTCACAGGTTATGCATCAGTATGTACAGCTGTTTATTGGTGATTTTTCTTAAAACATCTCATTGACTACATAGAATGCATAAAATAAATGTGTAAGGAACATTCAGGGAGAGAAAGACATCAACACTAATGCAACGGGTATAAACGGCAGGACGTACAGACCAAAATCACATCCACGGCCTGACGGTACAACAATGAAACTCGACATCAGTGTTTCGAGCTTTGAATGAAAGAAACTGTGAAGTGAATTTGCAGCATGAGATGTTTCCAAACTGAAGAGACTCTTCAACGATTTATGCAAAGCAGATTTATGAAACGACGCAGGGGAAATAAAAAGATGATCTGTGTTTATGGATGAAGTAATCTTTGAAATTCTTTGAAGGTTCTTCTGGTGTGGAGAGCGCCGACGTGGTTCCTGAGTAAACACAGATGAGCAGAGGAAACTGTACGGTAGTAATAAAAGACTGCGCTCCTGTCACTGAGAACACAATTCATCTGTGATAGAAACATGTTCTATCTCATGTACCCAACGATCCACAAACTGCCATTAAATGTCATAACAGTAAAGCAAAACTGCTGCTTAACATACAGAATAAAGGCTCCTCGGTCGAAGAGCTTCTCATGGCCTGTTTGTTGTTTGCATTTTTTGTGTTTGGTATGAGAGCGAACACATCAAGCTTCATGTTGCTATGAACCGTAACATCGTAACCCTGACACCATCTCAAACTAAGGCTTCGGGGTGGAGGCACACGGAGGTTCTGTAGCTGTGTAACCTGACAGTCTCTTGAGTGAAGATTCAGTCCGACCAAATCCTCATAAAACACAATATAACACGTGACGAGTATTTCTGTCGGTAAAGTAAATGCTGCTGGTGAATGTGTACGAGTGTGAGAAACTGATGAGAACACAGCAGAGAGAGGAGCGGATAGAGTTGGTTTGGGGTGTTCACCAGTGTTGGGTGTTACTAGTTACTAAGTAATGAGTTACTGTAATTGAACGGCTTTTCTCTTGAAAAAGTAAAGTAAGGGATTACTCTGATCTTTCCTGTTATTTAATTACAGTTACTTCTGATGTCATTGAACTAAACACTGTGTTATATATTCAATAGTGGAAACAACATCCAAATGATCATTCTAACTTTAAAAATGATGCTTTAATGTGTCCTTCTCACATTTGTATATTTGGTCGGTTAATAAGAATAATTGATGTAGTTAACTATTGTTTATTTGACCTATTCACTTAACGAATCAAGGTTGATGTAGGAAACGGAAAGTAATTATTACAAATAATTTAATACTTTTTGGAGAGAGTCATTAGTAAAGTAATCTAATTACACTATTGAATATGTCATTTGTAACTAGTAATTCATGACTTTTTCAGAGTCACTTGCCCAACACTGGTGCTTACAGATGACGCCACTAAACTCACCGTATGATCAGATTGATCAGACAGATCTTTCTAAAAGAGACCTGCGTCTGACTGAACAAAACAACAAATAATGTCCGGAAAGAGACAGAGAGTCGAAGGAGAGCAAGACCGTATGTCATGAAATCAGACAGGTAATAGCAGTAAGAATGAACATACACATGAAGAGCAAAAACAGACAGTGCTCATAACTGTACCTAAAAGAGCTAGCTTATTATGTATACTTTGGGATTAGCCATTTTAGCTGTCAACGATTTGACATTCTGAATATGAAAGAATGAATACTGACAAAGACAAGCGCTCATGCTAGCAGAAACATCTCCCATGATCACCCGTCCGGACACCACACGCACGTCACCAAAACGTCTGATCCTTACCAGATGTTCCTTCCTCAAACATATCAATTCTGTCATCAGTTATTCTCCTCACGTGGTTGTAAATCTGTTTTGAGAAATGTCAATGTTGTTTGGTTACGACATCTTTTGTGTTCTGAAGAAGAAAGAAACTCACGCGGATTTAAAATGGCACGAGGATGAATAAAAGATGACAGAATGTACCATCTTTGGAGACATGCGTGCACTTTCTGAGCATCAGGTGTGTTGTTGGCTCGAGAGTGATGTTGGGAATATCGTGGTTTCCGGCGCTGTCTTAACCGAAGGCTTATACGGAGATATCTGAGGTAAATAGTCCAGCATTTGAATCGGCGAGGAATAAATAAGGATTTAGTGTTATTTTCAAAAATAAAGGAAATTTGTAACAAAAAAAACAAACACGAAATGGAGTAATGCTTTCATGTGTGTATGAGAGAGGTAGTTCAGTTTGGTTAACAACGGCACCTGGTGGTTTGTGTTTTCCTTAAACAATCAGCAGACAGTCAACAAATCTCAGCTAGACTTAAGAAATCCAGTCTGGAATCTTGTAAATGTCCTGTAGCTTGGTTGCTAGAGCATTGCGTTTAAATCTCTGGACATCACAGCGGCCACCACATGCACAAAGGTTCATGTCAAATTTGCTCATTTCAAAATCCGAGAGACACTTTTTATGCCAAAAGACAAGCAGGTGTGTATACGAGTTCAACAGGATTTCTTCAGTCTAGCCGTAAAGCAGCAGAACCAAGCCCGACATCAATGAAGCTAAAGCATCTTGTTCTGTTGCCAACAACACCCAACACAGAAGCCAACAGAAATGGCACAGAGGAGAAAATAAACCGTCTGAATGAGTGAATGAAGTTGATCATCCAAAGTGCATAAAGCGTCCAGAAGAGTTCACCTGTACATCTAAAACAACCTGAATAAAATACTGACGTACTGAAGAAGAGCCCAAGCGTGTCATTCAGACGCCTCGAAGAAAGGAAAGGGCTCTCTGATATGGCCGTGCTCTAGGCCACTGCTTTCCGGGGACCTTAAAGGGGCATTTGTGGGGGCAGGAACATTCGTCCCACCCAACAGACTAAAAACAACTGAGCCAGTATGTGAATATCTTCTGACAGTAGAAACATCTTCAGCTTTCAAACGATCAGAATCCAACAGAAGCTTATCGGAACTGGTATATACATGATACTTGCGAGCCAATCCACGGCCTCTCAGTCCTGCGTTTGTCCAGTAGATCAACATTCAGTCCGTCCGTCCGCACAAAACAAATACATTATACATTAAACAAATACGTTTCTCCGGAAACGTTTGCCATGACAGCGGAGGGCATGTTAAAGCTGGGACGGGTCCTGTGCACATTCAGTCTTGTGAAAGTGTGTGTGGTTGGTTGGTTGGTTTGAGGCAGCGTTTGTAGTGATGAAAGCACCGGTTTAGCTCCGTCCGTGACGAACGCAGAAGCGGCCGTAAGCAGCAGACTGGTTGAGATGTCTTTGCAAAAATAAAAGTCCAGTTTGATGTGTCCAAGTCCGTACAAAACGTAAGCCACGAGAATCATTAAAACAATACAAATCAACGTGAAATTTGCACCTAAAAGCATTAAAGATAGATACGGTCATAGAAGCCTGCGTCTTCTGAATGAAAACACAGGGAAATGTCATACTTGCATATTTCTCCCAAGCTTCTTTTTAACTGATTATTTGTCTTAGCGTTAAGCCTATTCTGTTCATGAGACATATGTACAGAGACGATACGAGTCAGTGGTATTTACAGCTCATGACCACAAGAGAGCAGCGGAGAACCTGCTAACGTACACAGATTCATTGACATTGTACACAACACACAACTGACGTGTGTGGTTTATAATCGATGCTCAATTTGTGTTGGGAGAAAAGGTGTTTAAAAGAAGTTTGATCTCTGATAAACTTGAAAAAGGTTGTGCGCTAACAGCTCAACAAAGTCCAACACATGTCAGTGTTTGTGTATCAGATTCATATAGAAACCGGACTGATGTGAAGCGGATATCACGTGTGAAGGAGGTTTAGTTTTAGACTGGGCTATTACAAGTAAGCGCTCGCGGGGGACTGAAGCAGCCATGTGGCTTTGTTATGAACAGTAAATCTCAGGGGGTTTTGCTCTCTTGTGGTCATTTATGATCCGATCTATACAAACATCAGACTAACAGGTCAGGTGCTCTGCTCTCATCTGAATGTGTGTGTCTCTTATGCACACATTTACTCACGAAACACAAGCGTGTACATCTGTGATAGACCAATATTTGTTTTAAGATTGGGTTATCAACACCACCCTGGCGCTGGAAAAACGGAAGTGTTGTGAATGGATTACATTCCTTTACATTCACATACACTACCGGTGAAAACTTATTATGAAGGACGTTATTAGGACCTTGTAAATCACGGTAATGGAAATAAAGTCATTTAGCTGAAAAACATGATGTAATCCTAAGCCAAAATAAAACACAATATCATCTTTAAAGCTGTTTATCAATAGATCAGAGTTCTTTGATTCTGATCTGACATGATGTTCAACATTACTAAAGATGTTCTGAACACCTGCCGACTCTTTTAAAGCAGCAGGAAGTCCAAACCCTTTGACGGGTAGTGTATGTGTCCGTTTTAGTGAATTGAGTGGAAAATTAAGTGCTCTTATCATTTGAGAAACGCATCTCATATGCTATTATTAAAATCATTTTATCAATCATTCCTTATGAAAATGAACCATGATTTTACTACAAATAAAAGCAAACATGGTTACTACAGTTAGAGCAAGGTAACCACATTTCATACTACAGTAAACACAGTCAAACCATGATATAAAAAATGAAAATCAATCCACTTGTTTACTACACATCAGCTATAGTAAAACCATGGTCATTTTCTTAAAGAAAAGGCAAAAAGAAATTGGTCAACCCCTAATGCACACACACACACGCTCATCTAAACTAGAAGAGCCCGCTAATCCTATTAGAACAGAGGATCACCTGCCCGTTTCATACACACTCTCTCTTAAATATAAATATTAGTTTATATATATATATATAGCTGTATCATTAATACATTCCTTTCAAAATTCCCTTTAGCTTAGACAGGAATCCAGAACTGTGCACCATCTCTTCAGCCCCCCACAGTGAGAATCACTTCTGCTGTACCGCACCGAGCGTGTGTGCGGTCGGCTCCGGAATCTTCCGGGGGGCTCGTGGAGGCTAGGACACCTCGCTCCCGAACACCTCCAGCACCAGCGGCGTGAGCTGCATGCTGTGCTCGGGCTTGAAGGACAGCAGGCGGTACTGCTTCGAATGCTCCTCATTCAGACTCCGCAGGTCCGCCAGCTTCTGGATCATTTTAGCGTACATGAGATGACCGCCGGGGTGATGGATCCGTATGTACGCCTGCAGGACGTCACACAGCTGGTCCTGAAGACTTTCAATGCGTGCGTGGTCCTGAATGCCCGGACGATCTACACGGGGAATATACGTGATGCTGATGAGAAACATTGATGTGACATAAACGCACACACGCATGCCCGCATGCACACAGAGACACACATACACACATGCCCACGTACAGACGGGCACACACACATGCACGCACACATAACCACACAGACACACACACGCACACATTCACACACACGCAAACATAACCACACACGCACACATAACCACACAGACACACACACATGCCAACATTCACACAGTCTCGCACACATGCCCACGTACACACAGGCACACACACACGCACACATAACCACACAGACACACACGCGCCCACACACACACATGCCTACGTACACACAGGCACACACACATAAAGCGCACATAACTACGCAGACACACACACATGCCCACACGCACACAGTCTCGCACACATGCCCACGTACACACAGGCACACATAACCACGCAGACACACACACATGCCCACACGCACACAGTCTCGCACACATGCCCACGTACACACAGGCACACACACATAAAGCACACATAACCACGCAGACACACACACATGCCCATGCAAACACACATTTACACATGCACGCACGCATAACCTGGACATGCACAAAACACACAGATAGGCGCACACACGGTAAGACACACACCTGGTGACAGCAGGCAGATGGCCATTAGCAGCACATGTTCCTCTTCATGAAGATTCAGTTTCTTCAGACCCACTTGAAACTTCACCAGCGGCTCCAACAGGTCCCCATTGTGACCCGCTACACACACACACACACACACACAGTGGGGAAAATAGATTTGAATGACTTCGGAGCAAAAACATGGAAACATCAATCATGTGAAATAACTTCATGAGAACAGGACAGAATAGTAAACACAGTGTTTATGATCACTGGTGTTAGTATAATAATAAGCATCTTGTAAATGATGTAAGCAAACATATATACATATACACACTGAATACGAAATGAGCTTCCTGAGTTAACATTGAGCTATGTGATTAATAAAGTGACTTAATCCTTGTGATTCTCCAGCAGTCTTTATATAAATGCGTGTGTGTTTACCCTTGGTGACATCATTAGCGCAGTACTTGAAGTCTGGTCCTCCACAGCTCCAGCTCATGTCCTCCAGACTGAAGGACTGATTGGATCTCAACATGATGATCTCAATAGCGCTGGACTTCAGGAGAGCGATCTGATCTTCTGCCGTCAGGTCCCTGAGACACACACACACACAGACAGATGAGGAATAAGATGTTCAAAACCTTCAGCGGTTACCTAGACGACAGTCATCCTTTAATAAAGTTCCTCAGACTGCACTTGAGATGAGAAGCAGACACTGAACTGCAGCTTGTGTGCGTCATGACAACACAAAGTCTTCAATCATGTTGGTTAAATGTACAGCTCGAGTCCTTCAGATAAAAGTGTCTGTGCTAAAGTAAACTAAAGGAACATTGAAAGTGGGAAGGTCGCGAGTCACCTGAATCCGGGGATCATCTTGGCGAATCCGATGACTTTCTGAATGCTGTAGCTCACCAGATCGGCGAGATGAGGCAGCATGGACAGACGAGAGGGATCATCCTCACCAGAGTCTGGACTGCCACCGTTATCCTGATACATCATCAGAAGACTGCTGAAGTTCAGCTTTGTGTCCACAGACTCTACAGCCGGAGAGAGAGAGAGAGAGAACATCAGAAAACCACACTCACCAGTCAATTACAGGAAGCAGAAATGATCTTCAAAATGAGGGTTCTTCATTCAGAGCATGACGAGAAATGTGTGTGTCACCTGCTGTCACGGGTTACCATGGGATAGCAGTATGTGCGTGTGTGTGTGTGTGTGTGTTTGTATGTGTTAGTGTGTTTGTGTGTGCGTTTGCGTGTTTGTTAGTATGTGTGTGCGTATCTGTGCGTTTTTGTGCGTGTGATTGTGTGTGGTTGTGTGCGTTTGCATGTCTGCGAGTGTGTGTTTGTTAGTGTGTTTGTGCGCGTTTCTGTGCGTGTGATTGTACGTGTTTGTGTGCATTTGCATGTTTGTGTTTGCATGTGTGTGAGCATGTCTGCGAGTGTGTGTTTGTTAGTGTGTTTGTGCGTATGTGCGCGTTTATGTGCGTGTGATTGTGTGTGTTTGTGTGCATTTGCATGTTTGTGTTCGCATGTGTGTGTGCATGTCTGCGAGTGTGTGTTTGTTAGTGTGTTTGTGCGTATGTGCGCGTTTCTGTGCGTGTGATTGTGTGTGTTTGTGTGCATTTGCATGTTTGTGTTCGCATGTGTGTGTGCATGTCTGCGAGTGTGTGTTTGTTAGTGTGTTTGTGCGTATGTGCGTGTGATTGTGTGTGTTTGTGTGCATTTGCATGTTTGTGTTTGCATGTGTGTGAGCATGTCTGCGAGTGTGTGTTTGTTAGTGTGTTTGTGCGTATGTGCGCGTTTATGTGCGTGTGATTGTGTGTGTTTGTGTGCATTTGCATGTTTATGTTCGCATGTGTGTGTGCATGTCTGCGAGTGTGTGTTTGTTAGTGTGTTTGTGCGTATGTGCGCGTTTCTGTGCGTGTGATTGTACGTGTTTGTGTGCATTTGCATGTTTGTGTTTGCATGTGTGTGAGCATGTCTGCGAGTGTGTGTTTGTTAGTGTGTTTGTGCGTATGTGCGCGTTTCTGTGCGTGTGATTGTACGTGTTTGTGTGCATTTGCATGTTTGTGTTTGCATGTGTGTGTGCATGTCTGCGAGTGTGTGTTTGTTAGTGTGTTTGTGCGTATGTGCGCGTTTTTGTGCGTGTGATTGTGTGTGTTTGTGTGCATTTGCATGTTTGTGTTCGCATGTGTGTGTGCATGTCTGCGAGTGTGTGTTTGTTAGTGTGTTTGTGCGTATGTGCGCGTTTTTGTGCGTGTGATTGTGTGTGTTTTTGAGCATTTGCATGTTTGTGTTCGCATGTGTGTGAGCATGTCTGCGAGTGTGTGTTTGTTAGTGTGTTTGTGCGTATGTGCGCGTTTTTGTGCGTGTGATTGTGTGTGTTTGTGTGCATTTGCATGTTTGTGTTCGCATGTGTGTGAGCATGTCTGCGAGTGTGTGTTTGTTAGTGTGTCTGTGCGTATGTGCGCGTTTTTGTGCGTGTGATTGTGTGTGTTTGTGTGCATTTGCATGTTTGTGTTCGCATGTGTGTGAGCATGTCTGCGAGTGTGTGTTTGTTAGTGTGTTTGTGCGTATGTGCGCGTTTCTGTGCGTGTGATTGTACGTGTTTGTGTGCATTTGCATGTTTGTGTTTGCATGTGTGTGAGCATGTCTGCGAGTGTGTGTTTGTTAGTGTGTTTGTGCGTATGTGCGCGTTTTTGTGCGTGTGATTGTGTGTGTTTTTGAGCATTTGCATGTTTGTGTTCGCATGTGTGTGTGCATGTCTGCGAGTGTGTGTTTGTGGGTCAGTGTGCTTGTTGCGTGTTGCGTGTATGTGTTCGGGTTCGCATGTGTGTTTGTGTGTGCATTTACGTATGTGTTTGCGTGTTTGTTCGTTTGCTTGTGTTTGTGCCTTTGCGTGTGTGTGTGTTTGTTTGTGCATGTTACCTGGTGAATGGTTGAATGAATCTGATGAGGCGTCAGACGGCGAGTGAAGAGACGCAGCCCGACTGGCACTGCGGGTGACTGGACCCTCTCTGACCGGAGGCTACACACAAACACACATATAAAGATCTCTTTTTATTGATTACTTTAATGACAGTATATCTGGAAGATCAGTCCACACGCAGACATTAACATCATACAAACCATCTCATGTAATGACTGATGAGAAGCACTAGAATAATAACAGCAGAGATGCTAAGATAACGCTAGCGGGTTTGTTTAAATGCTGATGGGTACTTTTTGGTTTTCTAGCGTGACTGACCCTGAAGCGTGAGAAGTCAGAGTAAGAGTCATCATATGTTTTGTGATGTGCCTCCACCAGCGTGTTGATGATCTGTGTCTGCTCATCGTTCAGACGAGGCCTCCGTGCCTCCCGAGCCGCCTCCTCCTCCTTCCTCTTCTGGATCAGATCTTTCTTCCTCTGCACCTCCTCATCCGTCAGAATGACTGACACACACACACAGATTTAGACATGATTTACATTTTGTTTTCTTAATTCAATATTTAGGATGTGATTTTAGGTTCAAATCATCACATCACTTACATTTACGCATGAAAAAATTCATTTCTGTAAATGGTTTGTATTGATGCAGTCTATTCAAATATTTACTATATACTTCTTAATTAAATATATATTTAATAGAACTTCTTCTTATTCTGTTTATATATACACACTCACATTTTTTATCAATTTTATTGCCGTTTTATTGTTTCTTCAAATCTAAAGTTTCTTAAATCATTAGCATTTTTAAGATACGTTTTATTTATCTTTTTCAATCATTTTATGTAAAGCACTTTGTATGTAAATTGCCCTTGTGTATGAAATGCGCTATATAAATCAACTTGCCTTGCCTATATATTGGAGCACATATAGTGTAAGAGTCCAGCATACAATTCTTGTTATTTGGGGGGAAATTTCCTGCTTTCTATGATTTCTATACAATATGTTTTCTGTAAAGCTGCTTTGCAACAATGCCCATAACACAAACACACATTTGTTGTGCATGAGGAATGTTTCCAGCTGTGCCAGTCTTGTGCCCGTCATGTGGCAGTCTGACCCGTATGCCATCTACATGTCTGTCTCTCAATCTCCTCTGAGCGTTAAATGAGCTCCAACTAACACATTGCTCCCGCACCAAAACTCCTTTTGTCCATAAACCAAACATAACATTGTTGAAAATATCTTTTATATTGAGTTGATTTTCATAGATATCCTGATAGATATTTATGACGTGATCAAGATAACGTGCCATCGGGCTCAGAAAAGAAAACTCAAGTAGATAGATGTCAATAAACATTGACCTTGTGTTTAGGGCGCAGGTGCATGTGTGTGAATGACACCACAACAATTAACCAATCAAATCATTTCAAGCCCCCTACCTCACATCCTGACGGCCCAATCAGAGACATGACGAGAGGTCACAAACATCACGTTCTACTATCAAAGTTCTCCCAGGTCCTGATGACATCACAATGCTCTTAAAGTCGAGCTCGACACGCAAAACTACAAGTGAACTTTAAATGGCCCAATTGTATCTTTTACTCTTAAAAACACACACACACACACACACACACACACACACACACAAATCTGGGTCGGCTTATTGTGCAACTCCATGGAGAGAAAGCGTCATTGTTGGCTCTCTCTCTCTCTCTCTCTCTCTCTCTCTCTCTCTCTGTCTCTCTCTCTCTGTGTGTCTCTCTCTCTCTCTCTCTCTCTCTGTCTCTCTGTCTCTCTGTCTCTCTCTCTCTCTCTCTCTCTCTCTCTCTCTCTCTCTGTCTCTCTCTCTCTGTCTCTCAAAGTTTGGAAACAGTATCTTTTTCTCCAGTGTGTGTTATTGTGCGTGAGTGTGTGTTTTCGTGCATGTGTGTTATCGTGCGTGTGTGTGTTTGCGTGCATGTGTGTTTGCGTGCATGTGTGTGTGTGTGTTTGCGTGCGTGTTTTACGTGCATGTGTGTGTGTGTTATCGTGCGTGTGTGTGTGTGTTTGCGTGCATGTGTGTGTTTGCGTGCATGTGTGTGTGTGTGTTTGCGTGCATGTGTGTGTGTGTTATCGTGCGTGTGTGTGTTTGCGTGCATGTGTGTGTGTTTGCCTGCGTGTGTGTGTTTGCGTGCATGTGTGTGTGTTTGCCTGCGTGTGTGTGTTTGCGTGCATGTGTGTGTGTTTGCGTGCATGTTTGCGTGCATGTGTGTGTGTGTTTGCGTGTGCGTGCATGTGTGTTTGCGTGCATGTGTGTGTGTGTTATCGTGCGTGTGTGTGTTTGCGTGCATGTGTGTGTGTTTGCGTGCATGTGTGTGTGTTTGCCTGCGTGTGTGTGTTTGCGTGCATGTGTGTGTGTTTGCGTGCGTGTGTGTGTTTGCGTGCATGTGTGTGTGTTTGCGTGCATGTTTGCGTGCATGTGTGTGTGTGTTTGCGTGTGCGTGCATGTGTGTTTGCGTGCATGTGTGTTTGCGTGCATGTGTGTTTGTGTGCGTGCGTGTGTTTGCGTGTATGTTTGTGTCTGTGTGTTTGCGTGCATGTGTGTTTGCGTGCATGTGTGTGTGTTTGCGTGCATGTTTGCGTGCATGTGTGTGTGTGTTTGCGTGTGCGTGCATGTGTGTTTGCGTGCATGTGTGTTTGCGTGCATGTGTGTTTGTGTGCGTTCGTGTGTTTGCGTGTATGTTTGTGTCTGTGTGTTTGCGTGCATGTGTGTTTGCGTGCATGTGTGTTTGCGTGCATGTGTGTTTGTGTGCGTTCGTGTGTTTGCGTGTATGTTTGTGTCTGTGTGTTTGCGTGCATGTGTGTTTGCGTGCGTGCGTGCGTGTGTGTTTGCACAAACTTTAAACAGTGACTATAATTCGTCTCACACCATCTTCCTAACAATTTGCATATATATTTTTTAAGTAAAATGTGCTAAAATTCTTACTAAACTTACTTAAAGTACATTCTACTTAATAAATAGTATTTGTTAAAATATCAAGTAAACATTATTTAAAGAAATCTAAAGGATATTACGTTGAACAAAAACCTTTTTGCAACAAAGATGGTCAAGTGAGAAGGCCTCTTAACTGGCATTAATACAGTTACTGCGCAATAACACACTTAATATTGATAATAATATGATGTATAATAATATTAAACAATATTGTGGCTCCCTCAGACTAAGCACAAGCACCGCTCTTCTGAACAACGATAACCACTCAAAAATCCTAAACTTCAAAATGATGATTGGTCACGTGACTCGCGGGGTTTACACAGTGTGTAGACGGGAGAAATGGACGCAGAGCAGACCGACACTGAACTAGTGCCCAGAACAAATGCTTCCTCAGTTATTTGGCAATACTTTTGTTTCAGGATATCAGACACTGAGCACAGAGAGGTACGGAGCAGAATTAGCTAAACTAAAGTTGTAAATAAAGTAAATATAATGTTTTAGAAAGAGGATTCAACCAGCTGGTTGAGTAACAACCATTTCAAGTTATTATAGAGGTTTAAGTTTTATAGAGTGAATCACACATTTATATCCAGTTTCGTTTTCTAAAGAGTTCATACAAGTATATGTTACAATCTGCTTAAATGTCTGTTTGTTGGGATTATTTTCCTAAAAATGTGTACAACCGTATTTATGTTCTATTTGTTTCATTTACCTGTCCTGTTGAGAATATATGTTTTTTTAGGTTAATTTAATTCAGTAATGCAAAGATTTTATTGTTATTTAATTTTATAACATTTTATTTTAATTTGAAAACAATTCTAGTTCTTGTTGCATAGTTAGCAATGTGACACACTTCCTCAACTTAATTTGACCAATTTGACAAAGTTTACTTCAATATTTTTGAGTGATTTTAATTGAACAAATATTTAAGTCTTAACAAACGAAATAAGTAGAATTAATTTCCAAGATTTGAGGTTATTTTGACTGTTTATTTTTTTAAAAGAACTTAATTCTATTAAGTATATTTTCATAAGATTAAGGCACATAATCATTTTTTCCGGTGATCAGATCTTGCACTTCATGTTTGTAACTTTTGATTATTTGTAATGATGATGATGATTGACAGGTCACTCACATTCCTTCATCATGCCGATGTCCACGCAGCGTTTGAGACGACAGGCCTGACAGTGACGCCGGTTGTCTTTGGTGATAGTGCAGCTTCCATTGAACGGGCAGGTGAAACTCGCCTTGCGCTTCATACTGCGCCTGAGAGAGAGAGAGAGATACACACCTGCTTCATTAAGACTGTGTGTTCCAAGAGAAAAGGTCTTAATTGTTTTATAATGACATATCCCAGCAGACACACAGTACACATCTCACTATCATCTACAAACACACAAAAACAAACAGATCAATCAGAACAAATAAACCTTCCTGTAGCACTGGTAACAATCACTATCTCTTGTTGTCTTACCGTCAATAATCGTCCACAAGTATGTGAGTGTGTGTACGCGTGTGTTCAATGTGTGTGTGTGTGTGTGTGTGTACGCGTGTGTTCAGTATGTGTGTGTATAAGCGTGTGTACAGTATGTGAGTGTTTTGTGTGCGCGTGTGTACAGTATGTTTTTGTGTGTACGAGTACAGTATGTGTGTGTACGCGTGTGTACAGTATGTGTGTGTACGCGTGTGTTCAATATGTGTGTTTATAAGCGTGTGTACAGTATGTTAGTGTGTACAGTATGTATATGTGCGGGTGTGTACAATATGTGTGTGTACGCGTGTGTACAGTATGTGTGTGTACGTGTGTGTTCAACATGTGTGTGTATAAGTGTGTGTACAGTATGTGAGTGTGTACAGCATGTATATGTGCGGGTGTGTACAATATGTGTGTGTACGCGTGTGTTCAATATGTGTGTGTATAAGCGTGTGTACAGTATGTGAGTGTATACAGTATGTGTGTGCATGTGTGTGTTTGTATATGCGTACGTATGTACAGTTTTTGCGTGTACGAGTACAGTATGTGTGTGTACGCGTGTGTACAGTATGTGGGTGTGTGTGCGCACAGTATGTGTGGGTGTGTGTGTGCACGTGCGCGTGTATGCGTGTGTACATTATGTGTGTGTACAGTATGTATGTGCGTGTGTGTGCACGTGTGAACAGTATGTGTGAGTACATCATGTGTGTGTGTACAGTATGTATGTGCGTGTGTGTGTGTGCGCGTGTGTACAGTATGTGTGTGCATGTGTGTGTTTGTATGTGCGTACGTATGTACAGTTTTTGCGTGTTCGAGTACTGTATGTGTGTGCAAAAGTGTTTACAGTAAATGTGTCCATGCGTGTTTGTGTGCACGTACGTGTGTATATGCATGGGTACAGTATGTATGTGTACGCGTGTGTACAGTATGTGTGTGCGTGTGTGTGTGTGTGCACGTGTGTACAGTATGTGCGTGTACAGTGTGTTTTTGCGTGTCTGAGTACAGTATGTGTGTGTGTGTGTGTGTGTGTTTGTGTACGCGTGTGTACAGTATGTGTGTGCGTGTATGTGTGTGTGCACGTGTGTACAGTATGTGTGTGTACAGTGTGTTTTTGCGTGTCTGAGTACAGTATGTGTGTGTGTGTGTGTGTGTGTGTGTGTGTTTGTGTACGCGTGTGTACAGTATGTGTGTGCGTGTGTGTGTGTGCACGTGTGTACAGTATGTGTGTGTACAGTGTGTTTTTGCGTGTCTGAGTACAGTGTGTGTGTGTGTGTGTGTGTGTGTGTGTGTGTGTGTGTGTGTGTGTGTGTGTGTGTATGTGTGTGTGTGTATGTGTGTGTGTGTGTGTGTGTGTATGTGCGTGTGTGTATGTGTGTTTGTACGCGTACAGTTCTTGTGCGTGCGAGTACAGTCTGTGTGCGCGTGTTGGTCATCATGTGAAGAATCAGCCAGTACAGGATCAGTGTTTCTGAAGCATCATGGACACGTGAGGAACACGCTAAACTCCACCGGTCCCCAGGAATAAGCCAATTATAACACAACAGCAAACAGGAGTGTTCAGAACGTGTCGAGGGTTCGGCAGAAACCATCTCCTCTCCTCCATCCGTGTGAATGACCTCATGGCCTCCATCAACAACAGATTTGATTTGCCGTGCGTCAGTGATTTCGCTCACAACCCCTCACCCCTGATTCAACGTGAATACAACTATAAAGCTGTTCTCAGATCAGCAGGAAAACGTTGAAGAATAAAACAATCAATCCATTAGGTTATATAAGAAACTGGCAAATATTTCTCAGCTGTTATAAAACAATGCTTGTAATGAGCTCCAGACATGAGGCACTTTCTCTCCTCTCAACCCCACAGATAAACCTCACCTCTCATCTGAAGGATGAAAATAACACAACGGTTTCCGTGTCTTTAAGCTGATCAGAATAAACTCTACATCGTGTTCTATGGATCTTGCAGTGAATGCAGATTGTGTTACTGAGAAACAAAACAAAACTACATTTAATCTAGAATATTCCTGTAAAGTCAACATGAAACGTCTCTCTCCTCTCATAATGTCACACGTATCTACATGAAGGATATTCTAGATCTAGAGTACATTAACATGAAACATTACAAAGACAATTTAAACCCATTTTAAACACAGAGTATTCAAGTAAATCTTTCCAGAAATGAAGCTAGTGATCAAAAACACAAGAGATTTGAATTCTACATTTACAGACCTGACACGGTGGAAAACAAGCAATTAGGGAAGAAAGACAAGAGACAGGAGACAAAAGAACATTAGAAGTGTGAACAAACATTTCAGCAGAAGAAGAGATCAAACTTCACAAAGATGTTGGAGGTGAACCACCATTCATACATTCTGCTGATAACAGACATCACAGTGTCGTCCCAAGTCTATTTGTTTAAGATGAAAAGACACACAACAGCAGAGACCTTAAAATTCTTTAGCACTTGTAATCTCTAATCAATCCCCCTCTCAACAACAACTCTTCAACACATGACGTCACCCATTAATAAAGAGGTGGGACTATACCGACTGTCCAATGACCAGGCATTTTTAGCCCTCCCCTGCAGGCCCAACTTACAAATAAACCAATTACAAAAGAAAAGCCAAAATAAAGCCACGCCCCTCTTTTCTTTTTCCAATTTCAGAAGCTGTTTCACTCGGATATACGTCACGATGCGGAAATGAAGTCAATCGCAACGTCCGTTCCACGGTGACTGACAAAGTTTGTGTTGTTTTTATTTAGGGCTGCACGATTTAACGCAATTCTGCGATTCTGTTTTATGCACAACTTGTTCGTGAAGCGCAGCTCTGTGATCGGCGGGAAATGCTGCTCCATCTGAAACAACTTTGCATTTGAGTCTCTTATAACATATAACATATAAATATAATTATTTATCATGAAAACACCTGAGGGTGCTTGAAAAACAGTGAAACAACTTGTCGATTAATTTTGCAGCCCTATTTTTATTCTAGTTTAATGAAAGTTATCAGACTCGGCACATGTGGTGGATGTGTTCTGAACGTGACCCTCTGTTGTGTTGTCACTCAGGGACTGATCTCAATGAGACTAAACGTCACACAACACACCATGTTTGAGTTGATTCAACCCTGTCATCTGTCAGCTCAACCTACAAGTCAGTTTTAGTTCTAACGTGCTTTATTCTTCCTGCGAGCAGTCCAAAGCAAAACTTCATCAGACGGTGGAGAAACCCGTCCATCTCAACGACACACACGTCACATGTTCACTGAATGAAACCGTGTAAGGATTTACCTGAAGAAGCCCTTACAGCCCTCACAGGTCATGGCGTTGAAGTGGAATCCTGTCGCTTTGTCTCCACACACGCCACAGATCCGCGGCGCATTGCGGTCGAACTCATCCTGACCGGCTGCTGACGTGCTCACGGACATGGGATCCATGACTGAAAACACACAGAAGAAGAACAGCGGTGAACATCAGGAGGCGTGTGCTCTCTCCATGACACGTGTGTAAAAACTCTTCTAGAGCCCCGATTGGCCGATCGATTTGTGGCGCACCAATCAGGGATCTGTATGAATGAAAGGGTTCAAACTAAAGTATTACGTATAGAGGATGAAGACAAAGTGATCATCAAACTGTTCTCTTTTGTATCTAAACTCATCCGTCTCTGGATAAAGCCGCCCATCTGTTGTTTACTGCCCGTTTAGACTACACCTGCACCAGTGTGTGTGTGTGTGCGTGTGGGATTAATGAATGTTGCATTTAATAAAGATACAATAACAGAACAGTGGTGCATAATGAAATTAACATTCACAGGTCAAAGGTCACATGACAAACAGAAGTTAATAAACAAATTCTGGACTGGAATCAGTACAGAAACCGTGAAAGCGGCCGGATCGTTTTTCTGTGAATAGTGAACATGTGTGTGTCGTCCATCAGGTCGTCACTATCTTCCTGGAATCAATCAGCTTGTTTTTCACAACAAGTGGACTGTAGAAAACAAACAACAATAAAGAGACCTGACCTGACACAAGCACACGGGTGTGTTCATGAATGTGAGATGGAGCTTCTTATTGCCGTGACATTCTCGCATCAGTGAACACAGCTGTCATCACACTACACACGAGCATCTGAGCACCCTCACATTAAAAAACATCCAGATGAACTCTCTGAATACACCTGCTGGAGGAATGACACGTCCATCTGTCTCCACGACACAGAACGAAACTGAGAGAGATAAATATTATTCAGCCGCAGGAAAAATAAAGAGACCACTTTAAAACTATTCACTATTTATAGCCATGTGTTTAAGCAAATGGTATTATTTGCATTTTATTCTGTGGATGAGTAATAACGTTTCTCCAAACAAAGATGCTTTGCATTTTCATGTATTTGCAGCTCATTTAAACAGCACAAACTGGTTTAAATGACAAAACAGATGCAATGTTTTCAGATCTTGAACACCGCACAGAAATAAATTTCATTTTCACAATACTAATGTTTTTACATGTATTTTAGGATCATGATGTTCCACAACTTTAATGTGTTTTGCAGTCTCTCTCTCTCTCTCTCTCACACACACTCTTCTGACAAAAATGGTCTCATCATTTTCTAGGAAGAAACAATTTTAAAATCTTTCCTGATTTAAAAATGTACTTTTTATAGGTATGCGTTAAGTTAAAATGAAGATTTTTGTATCATTCGGTCTTACACCGTTTCCCAAATTTCAAGGTTTCTATTTGCATTTATTTGCAGAAAATGAAAACTGGAGAAACAGGAGAAAACAACAGGAGAGACAAAGTAAACAAGTTCAGATTGACTTTTAAGTAGGGATGCACGATAAATCATCGGCCATATCGGTATCGGCTGATAAAGGTAATTTTTTTATGTTATAGGCTGATAATAAAATGTAGGCCGATATATTATAAATTATTTCTTCTGGTTAAACGTACGCCGCTTCAAATCCAGCACAGTTCTGTCATGATCATTCACTTACTGCTTTTAGCTAAACATTGTTGATGTAGATAGAGTATGTAGATATTTATGAAGGTGTCAATTATTTATTTATATTAATATTAAGATACTGTATATCGGCCAATATATCGGTTATCTGTTTCCAAATTTAAAGAAGTGTCGGTTATAGTTATCGGCCAAAATGTACATATCGGTGCATCCCTACTTAAGCGATATAACAGTGTGGCCATAATACTATAATAATACAATACATTAATAATCTAGAAATGTGCATTAAATGAACAGTTGGAATGGTCTTTTGATTGTTGTAATGTAGCTGAATATGTAAATGAACATGTAATATTATATATACAGAATGCAGATATAAACAATGAAACTATAAATTAACCAATGTCAGAAGATTATGAATGTTAGAGATGAGCTTTCTTTTACAACACAAGCACAGTCACATCTCTCTCTGTATACAAAACACCAGCAGCGCAAAACACACACACGCGCTCTGACCAAACCAGTAAACACACGGCTTTCTAACAGTTGTTTGCTATTCAAAACATAGCATTTGCCTTCTTCTGGAAGTGTTTTGTGTCATTGAGAGGAAGTTAAAAACATGCAGAATAAGGAACACAGTTTGGAAACCACCGGACGCTATCGCCGTAACTCAACTCTGCTGGAAACACAGAGCTGAACTTTACAGTATTAACCCAAATCTGATGCGAGATCAGATATCAGACAAACAGATCCGGCCTCTGCTGGAATCCTGATAGGGTGGCGTCTCTCCCACGACACCAGAGACACGCTGCATTTTTCTGGTGCGCTGAACACTTACCAAACGCTGTCCATGGAGGGAGAAGGTGCAGAGAAACAAAGACTCGATCCAAATCTGCACATCAGACTCTGAACTTTAGACCTTGCTTTTAGCATCGGCTAGAAAAAGAAAGCGTCCGCTGGCAGGCGGTCCACACCGGGGTGGAGCGGGGGGCCCTAAATCCCATCAGAGGGGCCCGTTCAGGGAGGGAACACCACGGGCGGAGCTGCTCTCCCTCAGGCGTTCAAACGTGTTTGTGTTAACTGTGTAGTGCTCTATAATGAGACTCTAGTGATCTATGAAGTGGAAATGATCAGCGCAGGAGCTGATAAAGAAGATTAAACGTGACAGCTCTTCGGGACTCTCAAACACAAACACAATATCTGTGACATGCGTGTATCGTTTTACTTCTGCCTCCAGTTATTAAAACCTTTTGTTTTATTTCAATCAGATCAATAAAGGTATGAATATTGGTCAAACTTGAACACATTTCAGCTTATTGCGTAAGAGAACATTTCTAATTTTAGTTTAAATTAGACACTATCGGGCAGTTTGCGGGACAGGGATGAGCTTAAGCCAGGCCTTAGTTCAATTAGGAAATTTAAACCGCTTTTAAAAAAAATTCATATAACCGCCACTTAAACTGTCGACCAGAAGTAAATAAAAACTAGATAGCAATACTAAAAACATTTCCAACAAAATTAAACAGTGTAAAAAAAAAGAATCCATTCGATTATTATAATATTTATATATAAATATTAGGGCTGTGCAGTAATTGAGGAAAAATGTGATATGCGTTAGCATGCTAAATAATGAGATACACCGTATTTATTTTTCGACAATCAATTTGAATTGTATTGTAAAATATATCAAAGAAATTATATAACCAACATATATTTCGCATTATTCTAGGAAAAAGAAAGCATTACTACAACATCTGAAATTGAACGGCCGTGTTTTACTGTCGCATTAAACAAATCTGTAATTTTGTAAACAAACAAAAATAAATAATGACTTGCGTCACAGCATGCGCACGATATCATGCACACGCACAAATATCCCAACGACCATCCATGTGCCAGATAGATACTAGACTATACACATCCAACTTTGACCATACATAACTTTTCGAAGAATTAAATAGCTTGTTTATCGCAAATCATCGCGATATGCACGTGTGCAATATTTCGATAATTTCTATACATTGCACAGCCCTAATAAACATAAAAATAATGGTCTTAATGCCCATGGAAATGCACAGTGAGTCACTTTACTTCACTTTAAAGCAGATGTGTGTTTGATTCCTGACAACACGCACACACCTTCAAAACAACATCATAACCCAGAGCAGATGTTAAACGGCTAGAAGACTACACGAAACAGCAAAGACGAGCTTCACCTTACGGCCAACAAACCGCCGCAGTTCAACTAAATGACTTCACCTTTAAATCAACACCATTTGTGTGCCTCCATAACTTTAATCTCCTGGCAATCTCACCGCTACATCAGGAGGAGAGCAAACTGTGTGTACAAGAACACAACGGACAAGCCAACAAAAACTCAAATAACAGGAGAACATCGCGTTACCTGACCTCATCATCCACACAAACACAACACCATCACTTCATCAAAATGTCTCTAATATCTTGGGCCTCATTTATCAACAGTGCGTAGAAAAGGTTTCGTCCTAGGAATTAAAATTTTGATGTTTACAAAGAAATCTGTATTTAGCAAACATGCGGTTCTTACACACACCAGTAATCATTGTTGATAAATCCCACGTGTTCTTACAGCTGTGTTCACACCAAAACGTGAATAATTGCGTCTTCATTACTCGCAGGAAAAGAGCGTTATTTTCACGAGAGTGATGTGAGAAAAATCACGCAACGGGAGCGCCTTCATGCGTCCAGACTCAACATTCAGTATCAAACTAATTTCTCGCTCGAGTAGAAATTTTTCAACTTGCGCAGAAGATTTGATTGACGCTCCGAATTCTCACACCAATTATTCAAATTTCTAGTATGAATTTACTAATTGAGTTAAGGACACGGGAAACACACAGTGGCACTTTCTGTAGTATCACTGTTCTACCACAACATATAATAACCAATACAAACAACAGAACAAACGTCAACAAGGGGAAGAAGATTAATGTAATAACAACAAAAACCCCATTCAAATGAAATAATATAAATTCTGGTAATAAGAAATCTGGACATAAGCACACTAAGATTTGCCAGTCTCGTCTCAGACAACACAAGTTACACATTGTGTCAATGTTAAAAAACGATAATGATAATTTCCTGAACTCTAAATTGGGATCTTTAAGATCGGCACAGTTTGATCTGTCAATGACCTAAAGAGCAGAATACACGTGTTCACAGACGGTACGCATATGTTGTCCTGTACCTTTCCTGTAATATCACATTCACTCAGATTGGTGTTCAGTAAGATATTATGAGACTTACAGTAAAAGAACATGTCAGTGCGTGTTTTCAGCAGATGTGGGCAGATTGTCTGGCGTGTATCACGTGTGGAGTTAGTGTAAGGTTCAATTCCTCCATGGCACATTCCTGGGACACCCACGAAGACCAATGTTTAAGTAACTCAAAGATCCTAATATCCGGATTCCACAGCAGAGACCAAATGAAACGTAAAACGACAGAACAAATAAATAGGAACTAAATGATTAAGAGGACTTCTTATTTGACATGTTTTATTATAAACTATAAAAGTCAAGAAGAGGTGAACAGGGTGCATTCACCTTTTTAAACCTCAACTACATTTGGAAATGTGTGCCTCCTGCCCCAAGTGTTTGCTAGGATGTGCTACTGGCCTTTGCTTGGGTCTCAGTCAGGACTGGACTGGGTAGAAAAATCGACCCTCCATCAGTTTTTATTTACATCCGTCTGAGCTACCAAAGCGTTCGTTCCGGCCCAAAACAGTAGCAGCCCACCGGGTTTAACGCCCGGAACGTCAGATAGCCAGACCGCCCCTGGTCTCAGTGATATTAGTCTGGGTTTATTCATTTATATTAACAGGCACCGTGCAGATCAAACGTGTTGTGCCAGAGTTAGCTATCAAGCTCTTTTGCATCATGGGCTGCGCAAAATATGATAATATATTTTTGATTTGTACAAACTCAGACAGTGACACCTGAGTTAGATCATTTATGATCGACACAGAAATATAAAACCACGCTGGACACTCTGTGAGGTCTCGAACACAACACTTCCAGGAACATGACGTCCAGCGAGGTCTCCAGAATGAACAGGATTTACAGGTGTGAGAGAGGCGGAAAATAACATTCACACCTCGAGCCCTCTGTCCAACGGACGCGAGCTGGCAGGAAAATGATTCAGCCTCATGTGAACTACAAACAACACTGACCACATTTTCCACAAGGAATCAAGAGAAGCAGCAGGGAATTTCAGCCAATCTCTCATGTCTCTTGTGCGACCTCCTCATGACCCTAGAACCATTACACTTCTAAAAATCTCTATTTTTGAATACACAAACACACACCAACACACTCACACAGAAAACAAAATCTCTCTTTTTTGAATTCACAAACAAACACACAGAGAAAAACAAAATCTCTCTTTTTGTAATACACAAACACACATACAGAGAAACTAAATCTATCTTTTTGGAGTACACAAACAAACACACACACACACAAACAAACAGAAAAACTAAATCTAAAAAAAATTTGAATACACAAACACAGAAAATTAAATCTATCTTTTTTTTAATAAGCAAGGCAAGTTTATTTATATAGCTCATTTCATACACAATGGTAATTCAAAGTGCTTTACATAGAAGAAATAAAAATATCCATCTGATAGAACAGTGAAGAAATAAGAAAAAATTTAATTTAACCAGTTAAGAATAAAAAATACAGTTTAGAATAGAAAATAAGATAAAGTACAGTACAAACAGTCGGACGGTCAGATACACAAACACACACACACAGAAAAACTAAATCTCTCTTTTTGGAGTACACAAACACACACCCACTCACACACAGAGAAAAACTAAAAAATATTTTTTTTGAAATATAAAAAAAAAATAACACTAACACACACGCGCACACGCACGCAATCACACCCACAAACAGACACTAACACACACACACACAAGCGCACACGCACACCCACAAACAGACACTAACACACACACACAAGCGCACACGCACCCACGCACACCCACAAACAGACATTAAAACACACACACAGGCGCACACGCACCCACGCACACCCACAAACAGACATTAAAACACACACACAAGCGCACACGCACACACGCACACCCACAAACAGACATTAAAACACACACACAAGCGCACACGCACCCACGCACACCCACAAACAGACACTAACACACACACAAGCGCACAAGCGCACACGCACACCCACAAACAGACATTAAAACACACACACAAGCGCACACGCACCCACGCACACCCACAAACAGACATTAAAACACACACACAAGCGCACACGCACCCACGCACACCCACAAACAGACATTAAAACACACACGCAAGCGCAAACGCACGCACACCCACAAACAGACACTAACACACACACAAGCGCACAAGCGCACACGCACACCCACAAACAGACACTAACACACACACAAGCGCACACGCACACTCACACACTCTGGATGTGGTCAGAAAGTCTGTGGATGTGATTATAGCTGTTAGTCCACAGGTCAAACACACATTAATGTTTAACCTAAAGATCAGAGTAAACTCCACAGAACACACTTTATATTCACAAACACATGTCTTGTCTTATCTTCAGGAATACAGTAAAACATATTTAATACTGTCCACACACAAACACAATAGAAAACAACTCTTAACATCATCATCCTAACTGTGCGTTCACACCGCAAGGGACTCAGTCGCTACGTGTTGCTTGTCTCGTGCTACGAGGTGGTTAGAAGGTGTTCCTAGCTTTGGTT
>NC_136780.1:486757-563048 GCF_947034865.1 Barbatula barbatula | reverse complement strand
TTTTAATACTGTACCAGCTCAAGTCAAATTCTGATGTAGCTTTTTTTTCTCATATGTTCAATAATAATGTATTTTTTATGTTGGATTGACAGCTGTCTGTAACAGAGAACATCTGCGGTGAATCACCTGCACGCGCCTCTTTCCTTCACCTGTATAAACATAATCCTCTTTTCATTTCTTATATAAGAGTGCCAAACGTATGTATGAATATTGATGCATTTATTAATAGTCATGCAGTCTTATGTGACTATATAAAGAGAGAGAGAGAAATATGAGCATCTCAGTGTGTTCACAAGTCAAAAAACAGCTGATTCTGCATTTAAAAGTCTGAAAAATAATAAAGATCCACTGATCTCTGCGTGGTAATAAATAATGATGCCAGACATCTTATTCGTCATTTTGACAGTGACATTCGGCTCACGATTAGGTGTAAATTGTTATTTGGACCTCGCTCCGGTCGATTGGTCTGTAAATGAAGAGTTTGGTTCCAAAATGAGATAACTCAATATTTTCTTTCTTTGTCATTTTCATTCTTCAAATGATAACTCGTTCGCTGGTGACCTCTGCTTGAGTTGTCATGAGTTGAGCCAGATGATGTGCTGTATGTAAATCAGATGAGATAACTCATGTGTTTGGTGTGTCTTATTGTGTTAGTCAGCTGTATTTGTTGTGTTATTACGGCTTAAATCAAAACCAACCAACTGCAGTTTGATTGATATGAATTGGAATGCACAATAAAAACATGATTTTGAGTTATCTCGTTCTGGAAGTAAACTCTGTATCAGTGAATGGATGTGTCGTGACCTGACAGCAGCTTTAAACGCAACATCAACAGTCATTCAGATGCGTTGCGTTAAGTGACTTTAAGTGCACGCGAGCTTTACAGATTGATGTTATTGATTATGTGCTGCAGTAATGGAGAGCCGCACGAGACAGACAGACGCTTCTGCACGCCCCGCCCCCAACTCAAGATTCATCCAGTGGGATTTCAATTACTGTCATACATCCCATAAAACATGTTATACATACAGTCATCTCCAAATCTAAAGGACGCGTTCCCCTCATCTGACCCCAGGTGGACATAAGCTAATGCATTTCTGACCTTCCACGAGCTCCTCCAGGCTCGAGATCTTCCTCGCGCCGTCCACGCTGTAGATGTTGCGCGCACCTTGCGGCAGGTGCAGGTTATCCGCGAGCGAGCGCGTCAGCTCCGCCAGCAGCGCGTCCAGCGAGCGGAATCGGTCATTCGACACCGCGTACACCAGACCCTTGAAGTACCGGTCTCCGTTCCGGTAAAAGCGCACCTTCTTAGCGCGTTTCTCGGAGCTGAGCGCTTGAAGCGTGCGCGTCCGGTAGAAGCTGCAGTTAACGCTGTGCGCGGGACTCGGTACCAGACTGCTCGCCCGGGAACCCTGCTGCGAGCCCGAGCCTCCCGAACCCGACGCGCGTTTGGAGCGGTGCGCTTTGTCCCGTTCGTCGAAGTGCTCGAGCTCGATGCTTCTGCTAAGAGACATTTTTCTCTTTATTCTTTAATCAGACGCGTCGGAATGAAACCCGCTGCGCGTTTACCGGGCAGACAGCGCGCGCCAGCATCATTTACATCAACACAAAAGCCGGCGATTCTTCTATTAAACGCGACGCGTCACAAGCAACCCAACGCGATCTGGCACTTACACCCATTCAGATCGAGAAATAGTCAAGACAATATTCCGGATGTTTCCGAACGAATGACACAAATAAACGGGTTTGTGCGTGTCTCAATCCGGAAGCCGGTTGTTGTCCGGGATTAACGGAAAAGATCCGGTCACATGAAGAATACCTAGGAAGAAGCGCTCGATCCGCCCCTCAGACGCGTGCGGATTTTAGGGGCGCGCCGCGCTGTAACCGGGCAGCGTGGTCGTAGACGTGAGCGCGCAGCGCAGCCCCTACCCTCCACCTCGCCATGGGCGCGCCACCCGCTAAGCTGCAGGCGAGAGCTCGAGCGGGGACGCGGAATCTCTTCTTACAGAGTCTGACAGGTCACCTGCAGGTTCGCGAGGGATGCGATACAATATAAGTCAAATGTTTAGTTTTAAAACGTTGTTTTTGTTTGAAGTATTAGTTTGCGTACACATGATGTGTAATGAGCGCCGCCTTTAGCTGCAGTTCCAACATGGCCACCAGAGGGAGCTCGGCCATGACTGCTGGTGCTTTAGTTTAGTGTTTTATCGGTGACTTGTTTAAGAACAGTTTGCTTCAAAGTTCTGTTGTAAAATCGTCTACACATCAAGAACATGACAATTGTGTTTACAAACTATTATGCCAAAACACTCCGATGTGACTCGAGTTAAGAGTTGACTGACGTGTTTATATTTATGTGTAAAAATGACAATATTCTGCTTTATTTCATGTCATTTTATTATTGTACACCTCCATTTCTTAATTCACTACAGTACATCACACTTTGAATATGCTGAGGTAATATTGACCTCACATGTTTTAGTCTTTGTCTAATTTCTCCTCAACGTTGAATTAACATCCTGTACAGAGTTAAAGCACTTAACACGTGTGCTTTAGTCTGCTCTCTAAAACACACAAAACATGCCTCAATACATCTAATGTTAATAGAGAAAACATCTTAATGTGTTTACATGTGCATCTTATTAAAAACAAATACATTTTTAAATATGAAATTGGCATCATTAATGTATCAAGATACTTAAAGTAAAGTTTTTGTGCTCTGAAGCATTTTTCACCGCTCATGTGCACTGATACAGAAGACATGTGATGACGTTATAGTGCATTGTTTTAGTAGTTTAACTTAAGACACATTGAAAAGGTTTGTTAAATTGATTTAAAGATTATTATTTGGATGATATAGAATTTTTGGAAAACAGCTTTGGTCCAAAGATTGTGGGCCATTGATCATTAATGAGGAATGTATTCCCCAGCCAATCAAACGTCACGAACAATCCCGAAGTAAACAGATTTATACTCCCACAGTTCTGTTTATATTTGCTCATAATGCAGTTAATGGAACGGCTGAATATAAAGCTTAACAGTGAACTTTAGTGCTGTTCGTTTTCAACCCGACTTGGACAATAAACCACCAAATAAATGTGCATTAAAGGAGGAATCAGATTGTCAGAACGTTTTTCAAATGGGCCACATAAACAACTATCCATCTAGCAAGCGTTATCTGAGCGCTATTATACAAATATCATCGGTAACATGTAAACACACATTACCATGATTCAGATGACATCAACACAGATTGTTGACGACACCTGATGGAAGACGCGCGTGTGTGTGTAAAAACAATACATGGAAACTCATAATGTATTATTTATGTCAACAATTTTACTCCTACTTAGTGCAACAGTTCTACCTTTTTAAAGAATCATTATTATATGTTTGTAGTCTACACATAAACCACTAAAACTGAAGACCTGAGAAAGTTTATGTGCTACAATTGTGCATCTGTTTACAACCAAACCTTACGATCACAAAACACTTAATATATAAAAGTGCATCATTTGTTTTTGTGCATCTGTATCGTGTGCTTGGCCTTGTTTTTATATCCCGGTGGGGACCTGAACCTGAATGCACACCAACTCATGGGGACCACCAAAAGTGAGCTCCCCATGGGCAAAAAAGCTTTGAAAATGTATAAATGCAAAAGTTTTCTACGATCTTTAGGTTTAAGGGATAAAATCTACAGTTTGCACATTTTAAGAATCATTACGCCTATGGACTGTCCCCACAGAGAGATAATAAACCAGACGTATGTGTGCGTGGGATTGTCACTGTGCTGAAGATCATACGTCATTGTGAGGGTTCGTTCACTTTGATGTGCAGCACATCCGACAGGACTGATCTCTTTCTCAACATCTGACAAAATAAAACAAGGCAAAATCAGTCAGTTTCACCTTTTATCAGATATGAGTTGAAATATTATCCAGAAAGAAATGCAAGTTGCACATATTCAAACTTCATTGGTTTCCAAGAGAAACGACACGAAGGGGTACCTGTAGATTACTGATGATCTCCTCAAACAGCCGCTGAGCTTCTTCATTCTCAACATCCTCGAAATAATCTGCTATACTCAACTGTACCACAACACGCCGCAGATTCACACAAACACCTGCACAGAGACAACACGGTGAAGAGAACCACCTCATCACTTCATGAGGAGGAGAAATGACTCGTGTCTCACTTTTAAAGTGCAGTATGGCTTTAGCGGTGACGGGTGTGGAGATGAAGGTAAGTGTGTGTAGTTGTTGTAGTCCGTCTTTGCAGATGTCTGCTGCCCCTTCTTGATTCACTTCATTCATGTGATTCAACTCCAGCTCACACAGATTCACACAGTTTCTCACTGCACATCAAAGACACAAATATGACTTCATTATTAGTGTAATATTCTGAATCTATCCCAAAGTTCATTACAGTTTTTATTCATCTGCTAACAATCATCGTTCAATACTGAAGCCACATTTTCAAAATTCTTCACACAGTCTGTATAGAACCAACGATTACAGTCAACTGTGAAAACACCTGAGAGAATATCCTGAAACTCCAGGTGTTGCTATGATAATTACTGTTAAACAATAAAAGATAAAAAGATAAAATGTCAACACAACAACATGTGTAGTTGACACCACATCTGATGTCTTCTCTGGAAATGCATCTTGACAAATTCAGTGTGAATATCTAATCCCACGCTGACAGTCTTCAGGAGAAATGTCTTCACACTCACATTCATGTACAGCAAAGTCATCTAGTCATTAAAAGTATATTTTATTTTATTTTCTGCATATGTACTCTTCAAATTAAATATATAATATATGTGTAAAATTTGTTTTAAACAGATTACAGTAAAAATGCATGAAATGTGTCATCATTAGTTTGAATGTGTTTGCAACCATTTTAAAAGCAGTGTGTGATAGATGTGTTGAACGTATATAGTGTTTTACAGGTTGTAGAGTATGAATGACAAAAGTGAACTGCACAGACTTGTGTTTTGCTGAATGTGTGAAGACTTGTGGCTTCAGTATTGGACAAGGCTTGTTAGCAGGTGAAAAGACGTGATTATTGTAAGCAAAAGGTGATTTAAAAAAAAAGTGAAATCAGTGATTTAGAAAGGCATGATCTGTCACTTACCCAGAGAGGCCAATCCCTGAACGCCACATCCAGCGCCGCCCACGCCCACCCGGCACAGGTTCGGCCAGCATCGACCAATCGTCTGCAGGCAACGGTTACTAAAGCGACTGGGCTGCGAACTGATGAGCACAAAGACAAAGTCAGCGAACCGTGACATCACAGACCCTCAGACGCATCCATGAGATGCAATCTCACCAGGGTTGCAGCGGTGCAACGTGCAGTGTGGTGATGTCCCTGCATCCGGCCCCCAGAGCCCAAATCACCTCCTGACCCGCCGGATCAGACGCGCTTCTGCCAGAACCACAGCAACCCCACAAACTCACAACCAGAATCATAAAGTGTGTGTAGTGATGTGTGTGAGTGTTGATGTCACCTGTACGTGAGAGACTGCAGCGATCTACAGTGACAGCTGACGAGCCACAGCGACCTGTCCGTCAAAATGTTGGGGCAATGAGACATGTTCAGAGCCACGAGACTCCGCCCTGCTGACTTAAGCACCGCCTCCAGACCCGCCTCCAGGCAGCCTCTAAAAGATTGATCAGAAACATCTTGTTATGAGCAGCTGTCGGGTTTATAGAGGATTTGAAGTGTGTGTGTGTGTGTGTGTGTGTGTGTGTGTTACCTTGTGGATTTTAAATGGTCCTCTTTGCTTTCTTTCTTGCTTCGGGGACGAGGTTTGAGGTTGTGCAGAACAAGAGATTGTGTTTGACAGCACCACTGAGACAGGGTCATCAAAAACTACACACACAACACACTTTCTTTATTTTCACATGTTGTATGTCGGGTTTTATCTCAGGTTTGGATGAAATGATAGATTGGCGTTAGACAAATTGGGGAGGGGTTTATAAGGCTGAGGCGGAGTCAGTGTGGTGTTTGGGCTGTGATTGGCTGAGGATCTAGTTATTTACCTAGTTATTGTGTGTGATTTATATGAAACTAGATGGTATGACATCATGAGTAAGATATGTGTGTGGGTGAACGTGTGCTGTCTTACCTTTGATGAAATTCGTGCATTCTCGAGTGTTACTCTAGTCCAGACAGCAGGGTGTCGCGCAACACTACGCCAATCCTTACACACCTGAAACACAATGACACACACTTTATATTTATTATAACACTCATACGTCTGCAGTCTACACACACACAAACACACACACACAGACACTTAAAATAAAGCACCATACACACACTTTATTTACAATATCACACACACACACACACACACACACTTTATCAAACAAACACAACACACACACTTAACAACAATACACAAACCTCTGCAGCAGTGAGGAGCGAGTGTGTGTCCAGATAAATAAACACACAGAACAGTCCTGCTTTCATTCTGAGACGCTCAGAACACACAAGTGAATCAAAGCTGCTTCTCTTCAAGCCCAACACATCCCGACCTGAAAACAAACACACAAACCATAACACACACGTATCACCTGACGCATTCAAACAAAAGTGTGTTGTGTGTGTGTGTGTTCACCTGTCCTGCTGTAAGTCCTGTACTCGCTGTCGTCCTGTGATGGTGTGGTGTAGAGCGAGCAGTTATCTGAGTCTGTGTGTGTGTTCTGGATCAGCCAGTGAGAATCAGAACCGCCGTCCAGACACAACATGCGCTGATGATGAAGCCCACCGCCCCTCCAGTGACCTTCACATCCTCCTGACCCCACAGACAGCGTGCGTGGCCTTCTGACCTCATACCTGCATGACATCATCATCCTCATCAGGTCTCTGTTCATCTCTGACTCAGAAATGACATTGCGAAGTGGAGATGGGCTTTCACCTACGATGACTTCACAGTAGTGTACATTTGAGTTTTCTACCTAAAGCTAATTGTTGCACTATGTTCTTTCTGCACTCTTTTTTGTTGTATATTGTAATTGACACTGAGCTCAAATTACTTTATTCTTGAATCCCAAAAAGAGGTTTTAGTGACTTTGTTTTGTTTTGATCTCACTAGTGTCTACGACTGCTGCAGTGTGAGTGTTTCTGAGGGCTTGTGTGTCATGTTTTGGGAGAAGTTTGCTTTTACAGAAAGATTGAATGTTTTTGAGCGGAGAGCTCCATTTTGACCCGAAAATAGGATGTTTATGGAATATGGTGAGAAGTTAGGGAGCCGTAATTTCAAGAAATGTGTTTAAGCAATCGAGAAAAACTGTAAAATAAACTCAATCAGTTCATGTCATGTTTTGATCAATATTGAGATTTCAGGAAATGTCCTGTGGATTAAAAGAATGAAAATGTTGTACAGCTCAGTGTGTGAGGTGTTTGACCTGTAGCCTGGAGAAGCTCTGTGATCACACAGATGTGAAGCTTTCCCTGACACACTATTGCACCTCTATAATGAAACACACACACACACAGAGAGAGAGAGAGAGAATGTAAATCTTTCCTGATTTTAGCTTGACAGATGTATGACCATTTTGAAAGAGATTTGACAAGTATTTCTTTTGGAACCAATGTCTCACCTGATACCCTGATGCTCTGCTTCCTGCCAGGTGTCTGTGAGGGGAAGTGACATCATCGTGTAAGTGGATGTTCTCCAGCTGAAGCTCCGCCCTCTCTGCTCTCTCCAGAATGTCTTCTATGAAACGCTGAAGCCGAGTTTTTGCACTCACCTCGCGGAGAGCTGTGTCCCGCACATACCGGTCCAGTTCACACACTTCCCTAAAACACACACAAACAATTTGTCAGTGTCGTTCTCTGACTTTCAGAACTCAAAGTGCTTGTATTCACACACACAAACGCACACACGTGAACACACACTGACTTTTGTTTGCGCTGGAGTTGTTGTTCTCGTTCTCTCAGCTCACATCTGAGGTCAGCCAGCATCTCCACAGAGATGTCCACCTGACGCTCCAGCTGTGTCGCTCTCTCCTCTGCCTCGTGTCTCTCTCTGTCCATCTTCTCGCTCTCTCTCCTCGCTCTCCTCACCTCCACGCTCCTCCTCTTCACCTCCTCCTGCAGAGTGTCCAGTCTGAGGGACACGCGCTCCTGCACCTCCTGCGCCAGCTGCTGAAGACGAGCCTCCAGCGCCAGCCGGCCCATCCACGGCACGCCCAAACCGGTCACTGCGGTGCCCGCGTCCCCCTCGGCCAGCAACGGAGAGAGAGAAACGGGGTGGACGGGCGGCGAGTCTCTCTGGATGAAGATCTTTTGGAGAGGACGGGCCAGACTGAGGGCATCAAGGAGGTCCAGGTGCTGTAATGTGGCCTCAGATCTCCGGCGTGGAGTCACACAGAGCGTCGTGCAGGTGTGGTCACATGACGGACACGTCTCGCCGCAGGTAGGGCAGCATGGTGGAAGCTTCGTGCTGGCTGACATAATGCGTTCATCAGCAACTAGATGACATCATCATCACACATGTGTTTCAGTCTCAAAGAACGAGGTCTGTTCAGTTATACACGCGATGTACTGTATGTTGTCACAACCTGTGAACCTTTAAAAGTAAAAAACAATAATGAAAACATTTCATGTAAACGTGAATGTACAGAATTCTGCCCCCAGTGTTGTATGTTGCACGTCATGTGTTTTGAGAGAGAGAGAGAGAGAGAGAGAGAGAGAGAGAGAGAGAGAGAGAGAGAGAGAGAGAGAGAGAGAGAGAGAGAGAGAGAGAGAGAGAGAGAGAGACAGACAGACAGAGAGAGAGAGAGAGAGAGAGAGAGAGAGAGAGAGAGAGAGAGAGAGAGAGAGAGAGACTAAGTGAGATGTTGGAATTCGGGCACTGTGCGCGCGCGCTCTGTGTTATTTCCGCATGACTGTCACGAAGACAAAAGCCGCCATCTGAGTAAACACCAATAACATTATTATGATAAAAACAATCTATGCGTCTGTTAATGTCGTCTCAAAGAAAGACGTGGACTGATGTATTGCTAAAGACACAATCTCGTTGTAATGAAATCTTCATTTGCGCGCTGCAGATTAGACTCACAGTCACTCATTCATTGAGCTTTATCTGTAAAGCAGATGATGTATCGGCTTGTGTCGACCCAACCCCATTACCAAACTCGCGTGCATCATCTATAGGTCATATATGTGTGTTAATGTTGGGTGTATAGCTCATGCTGGTATGTGAATACATGCATGCGTGTGTTTCATGAATATACCGACCCACAGATGTTCTCCTATAGCAGCCGATGCGTCCTCGCCTTTAGACTCGTCTGCATCTGTCTGGACCGGCTCTTATAATGAACCGGAAAAATCGAAACCGCGTCGACCCCGTGCGCGTACGAGCAGCCTTTATGACGTCACTCGTAACGTGTCGGAGCATGGGTCTGACGGCTTCTCAGAAACAAAGTAGCGACTCGAGGCGGTTACGTTCTCTCGGACATGCGCGACATTGTGTGGCTGCGGTGCACGCGTGCTGCTTTAAATCACGGGAATTAGGTCATCTGGTCATAGGCGTTGCAATATTGTTAAACACTGCGAAACCAGGGCAAGAGATTATCATTTTCATTCAGCATTTATCGCATCACTCATTTGGGATTCTTTCTAAGAAAATGAGGTCAAGTGATGCTCGGGTTTGCGGTGCATCTTCGGTTACACCACATGCTGCGCTAGATCCTCATCTCGACAGAGTGAATGTGAAAAGCACACTGCAGCGGAGTTCTTGAACACATTAAGTGGTTTGTGAATGCGTTGTAACTTCCAGCTGAAAGAGAACCAGGAAAGAGCCCAAGAGTTGTCAATAAATAAAGCTTTATTTAAAACATTCATTATTCACAAGGCGTTGAACAGCGCTCGATTGCACAAGAACAATTTCCAAAGGCAAACCATAGACAGCAATATCGAAACGAGCCCTGCGATCGAGGGTAACTGCACGTAAGTGTGCTACTGCAACTCAACTACTACGTTGAAGTTTGTTTACTATTTTATCGCGTCAGGTTCCCAAGAACCAACCAGACACATATACAATCACTTATGAAAATCTATAAGATAGATTTTTCTTGCTCTCTTGAAAATCGACAAATACAAAATTACAGTCTGTAATGTACAAATATAGTTCTCTTCTCTCGTATGGTTATAAAGTGGCGTAGTATCAAAATACAACAAAGGTCACATTTGCATGCCAGTGTGGTATAGAAGTGTAAAACGAATGCACATGTACATCTTACTGACCACGACATGCAAGACATTTCATTTGTGTCAAAACAACGATCTGAGGTCTGAGTGTCACTTTTTCTCTCTGCATCCAGCGCGCTGCATGCGCTTTTCCAGTTAATTAATTCATCCCATACAGTTAGACTTCTTCAGCTGCATGCCAAGCTCTTAACACACATCAACACAAGTGTGGGGCTCGTTCCTCTCCATCACTGATACGCAGATCTGCTCGTGCACACGAAGTGCGCGCGGCTTGAGCCATCAACTTTCTTTCCAAAGTGGAAACGCAAACAAATAAACGTCCCTGCAGCTCACACGAGTCCCGGCATAGAAAACGCGCACGCAGCCAGCAGCTCCGTCTTCTGTTGCATTCGTTCGCGTTGTTTAATGTGCACGCGTCCGTGCCTCTTTCTCTCGTCGCTGCGCGCAAAGCGACGCCCGCAAACCTCGCACGAGAACGGCTTCTCTCCCGTGTGCGTGCGCATGTGCGTGGTGAGGTGGTCGCTGCGGCTGAAGCAGCGCAGGCAGACGCGGCACTGGAACGGCTTGTGGCCGGTGTGGATGCGCACGTGTCGGTTAAGTTCGTCGGAACGAGAGAAGCGGCGGTCGCAGTTCTCCATCGGGCACGAGAAGGGCTTCTCGCGGGCTCCGCCCTTTCTGGATCGCCCGGCTTTACCCGTGTGCGCACGGCTCCTCTGAGCGAGCGTGTTGGCGGCCAGAAGAGAGTCCAAAACGTCGGCCAACGCAGTGGTGCTGCAGCCGAGTCCAAACGCGTTGGGGAACGAAACGGCTCTGTAGAGTCCGCTTTGGGTAGAGGCGGGTGTCGCGACGGGAATCTGGAGGTTGGCCGCGTAGTTTGATTGACATGCTTCATCCAAGGGCTCCTGCTTGATCCAGGTGTCCAAAACGGAGTCCGTCTCGGGACCGAGTGGAGACAGCAAATCAATGATGTCGTCCAGGTCTGATGGTTCGTACGCGTTGCCGGGAGCACCGAAGCCGTCGAGAAAATCACAGCCGTTACAACTGCACCCGAACTCACTTTTAACAGTCACGGGGAAGGACTGCTGCGCAACGGAGCTGTCCATGAGTTCATCTGACGAATCGTTGCAGAAGGGTTCAGGGGAGCCCAGAGAGCTTCCCGTGGACAATAACGACTCCTGGCGTGAGAGCGCGCTACCGCGAGAGTTGCCGTTGCATAAATTGTCGGCGTTGAGCTCTGAAATGGGTGCCGTGGAGATTCCGACGATCTCTGTGAGTAAGTTGAGCAGAGCGTCTGCGCTGCACGGCCCGGTCTCGCTGTAGAAACTGCCGGTGTAGATCAGTGGTGACGGTGGGAGCCCGTCGTTGGAGCACTCTGGAAAACCTGCATCCAGCGGTTCCACTTTGGGCTTTACCAACCCGCAAGCTACAAGAGAGAGAGAGAGAGAGAGAGATGACATTACATAAGCGCCCATAGACTGCTGTTGAGTCATTGCATCAGGGTCGCCCCTCCACCCCAATATTCAGAATAGAATTGCATTTCATGCCGTCTGTAAACATTCACATCATCCATTACATCCTTAAGGCGCATTTCGGTTCTTTTTGCATTTAGTTAGCATTATTAAAACATGCTTATAGGTAAAGCTCATATTTTTGACAGCTCGATTAACGTCTAATGACATGTATCAGCGTGCTCACCAGCATCTGGATGAATCTGAGCTGTAGATTGTCCCTCCATAGCAGCAGTTTGAGCGCAGAGGAAATCCAGTGCGCTGAAGTCCACCGTGTTCAGCATGGTTTCTTCTTATAAACGATGCAAAAAGATCAAAATCCACAAGGAAGGTCGCGGGAGTAGTTTGCGATGGTAATCCTTCAGTTCAATGTTTTGGGATTCCCTTTTCTCCTTCCAGTAAGGCCGAACTCTACAATCAGATTCTGATCTCCGTCGATTCGTTTACCGGAATTCCTCGTCCCCTTTTATACCATTCGCCTCGACCGGGCTCCGCCCCTCGCTCATCTACGTCGACAGGAGGATTCCCCGCCGTGTGCTCACTCCAGACCGCTCTTGCCCAAATATGGGCAGAGGATGTGACGGGGTTCCCCTCCGAAAATGGGCACAGGGGCGTGACGCAACGGCGACTTTCCTGAAGACCATTGCGGAAAAATAATGCGCGCATGTAAATGACAGGCGGCCATTATGTGTTAAACTAACAGCCCAGAGAACCGAGACACAAGTGAGATATTACAAAACGGTCAGATGTGTGACACTCGTGCAGTGCGGATGCATTGGGTCTTTAACGACACACGAATGCAACACTGCTTGCATGCGATAGTTTTCACGCGTAAGCACCTGTCTCTGGCATGATGTGTTTGGGAGCACCTGCTCATATGGATCATATGTGTTGATCGAGGCTGATGTTGCATCTGCGTTGCAGTGATGCCTGTTGATGCATCAGCGTCCGCCTGCAGCGGTCAGCACCGCGGACAGCGACCCGACAGCATCAAAACAACACATTCGCTCTTATATATCGACGCTGTGTGTCGATATATACACAAACAATGGATCCATTGTGATTTGGTTAAACGGGAATAGAGATCGTCTCGTGTAATCGTGTGTTATGTAACGCTGCATTTCTATCGCGCTGATAACGAGCCGTGCGGTTTGCAGTTCGGACTGCAGCATCATCAACAACAACCCTGTTTTCAAACATGACTCATAAAGTTTCTTTGGCGCCCTTTGATAACCCGCACGCGACCTTCTTTCTCAGGTGTCATTTCTTCCGTCGCGCCAGCAGGTGGAGTTCTGAGCTCGCTGTGTCTTTACTGCAAACAGGGCTGTTTAAATAAATTCATAAATAGATCAATGATTCATTAATTCATTAATGTGCCGAGTCGTCATATTTTATGCATATTTGCCTTTAATGTGAATTTGTATAATGTTAGTAAACAAGACAAATCTATTAAAATATGCATTTAACTATGGACAATCTAAAGTTTTCAAATATGTTTACATTATGTTATCTAAACATAATAATAATAAAAAACATCTAAACAGAAACAAACTACTGCTTTAATCTGTTACAATCAAAGCTCATGATACACTTTTTACTTTATTACATTGTCATATCTGCCTGAAATCTTCATATGATGTATATATTTTATTTGTTTACTTACTTATACTTTATTTTATATTTCATTATCTATTTATGCCTTACTTAAATTTTATTTATTGTTTGTCTTTTGTTATGTGTTCAATGCTTTGGCAATATTGTAAGAACACGCAATCATGCCAATAAAGCGCCTTGATATTGAAATGTCGTATACAGAATAAAAACACGATTATGGAGATAATCAAGAAGTATGTGAAAAAACATTCTCTTTGTGTTTGAAACTCTGTGAACCCTCAGAGATATATGTTTGTCACGCGAGGAAGCTTTATCTCAACAGCTTTACAGACAAAAGTTCAAATACACACCTCCTTGCTTTCTCTATAGCATGGTTGGTTTTAAACATAACAAAATTGCCCATTTTACACAAAACCACGCAGACATCGAGACTTTAAATGAAATGTTGAAAGTGTGTTCACAGGAGGCCGGGGCAAGTTGTCACACGGAGTCAAAACTGGAGGCTTGTATTTACATTGCAAATGATCTGGAAAAAATCCATTAATAGAACACTGTATATAGACTATATTTATACGCTATCGTGTATTAAAACGTGTCAGTAGATTAGGAAACGATAAGGAGTGTTTTCACACTGGGGTAACTCGTCACAATGGAAATTTAACCAACATGGAAAATGACATTCACCGAACGGAACAGAACCTATAGAGGCTTCAAATTAAATAGATTAACAACTTATATCAACAAACAAACCTGTAAAATATAGAAAGAAAACCTATCACTGTAAATATAACTGTTTAATCGTTTACTCAACAGCTGCAAAACAAAACAAAAGCGTCACTTTTGATCCGACAGATCTCGCGTTTGCAGCAAAATCACGCAAATAATGCGGAAGGAAACACGCAAACACACATTTGTGTAGTTGAACTTCATATGTGGACAAACTGAAATGATTCTCAAATGAAGCAGCATAATATCGCATAAATATCGCAGAATACAGCGTCACGGATCCGGAAGTGAACACCAAACATGGTTGTGTCTATATATAGCCTACGAGAAGCTGTCGCACGTGATTCATCGCGGCTTCATTACTCCCGTTATCGGGCTGTGAATCCTCCGGGTGTGGGAGATCACCGGGGCAGCCCGGGCCCGGTAACGGCAGCTGTCAAGCGCGAGGCTTCCCCGCGCCGCCGAAAATACACGCGCGTGCCCGTCCGCCCACGGGGCATACCAACGCGCGCGCTCGAGCTGTGAGCCTTTATGAAACACACACACACACACACACACACACACACACACACACACACACACACACACACACACACACACACACACACACACACACCTACTGAAGGATAACAGCAAACGTGTTTGTGTGCTTAAGGTGTCCAAATGATCCATCATGTGTGGTTTAACCATAGAGACGTTAAATCCAGTTCATACGGTGTAAAGCAGAGGTCAGTGTGTGCTGTTCTCAGATCAGCTGTTACTGTGAGACCTCGTGACACACCAGGTGTGATTCATGGAGAGACACTGACCCTGGATCAGTGCGGGCTCACATCACCCACACAGGAGCATCAGAGGAGCATCAGTCTCTTCACAGCTCAAAGTTACTGTTATTGCCTGAAATGTGCGCGTGCGTGTGTGTTTGCGCGTCCGTGTGTCCTTGACTGACTAAGGGAGATTGACACAAATGCCTTGAACGTCCCAGTGATTTTGCGTCAGGGTTTTCAAACACACTGAGAAAACATCTTTATTTGCAATTCATTTATCAGAAATCTTCCAAAACAACAGCGTGAGTGATGCACACGCAGAACACGCCAGTGGTGTTGTCAAGGCATTGCTGCGTGGTTGCTAAGGTGCTTTGGAATACTGTTGCTCTCTTATAGTTCGTAGGGTGTTGTGGGAGGTGTTACTCCTTTGAAGGGATACTTCACACAAAAATTCACCATTTCCTTGCCTTCGAGTCGTTCCAAATGTGTATGTCTTTGGATATTTGGAAGAATGCTTGTGGCCAAATGGATCTCGCTTTAGATTACAACCCGCAATAAAACAGGATATACAGCGTAACTAACGTTAACAATAATGTTCCTCTACAAGTAGATGAAGAGGAACAAAGTTCGGGGAATAAAGGGGTAAGAGAAAGGTAAATTGAAATATATTTACGAGGGAACTACATGCCATATAAACATCCAAATCAAACCGCTCATGAACTACTTCATTATAGTCTCAAAGATCAACATTGATTTAGAGTATAAATATATTTTTTTAATTTCCTGACTTCTTGATTCCTCAAACTTCATATTGTTCCCCTTTATCTAGAGATATGAACTGTAGAGGAACTTTATTGTTATAATTAGTTATATGCTGTTAATCCTGTTTCATTATTGCGGGGTAATCTAAAGCGTTTGCCAAAAATACAATGGTAGTCAAAAGTGTCCCAGAACTGTTTGCTGTCCAACATTCTTCATTATATCTTCTTTTGTGCACTGTACAAAATGAAAAGTTGACTAAACTTCATATAGTTAACATCATATAGTTAAAAAAGAAACTCTAAATTCTAAAGGGAACATACAATGACAACATAAATATAGCCAGCACTATAATAGCGGACATTTTAATAATTTTAAGCTGCGAATTGAAAATTCTGAAATGCCTTATGGGAACTTTCAAACACTAGAATTGTTTTTTGAGATTACACTGTTTGGCAAATTGGTCAAACGTCTTGACGCTCTTTGGTCAATCACTTAGATATCTGAGTAAAGTCAACAAAAGAAACTTTGTTTGTACCACTTCTAGACTAATTTTGTTCAGTATACTAAAAGTAATGCATTCTTCTTTGTTCAAGTTATTACCTTTGTTGGAAGAACAATTTGAAGTTGTAGTTTTTACAGTGTGTTCAACAGAAGAAAAAAAGATAAAGTAATTCTCCCTACTATGGGAGTCAGATCTGTCTGGTTATTAGAATTCTTCTCAGTATCTTTCGCTGCCTTCATCAGAACCAAGACATTTATACAGATTTGGAACAACCTTGAAGGTGAGGAAATGATGACAGAATTGTCATTTTTGGGTGACGGATCACTTTATAGTAAATGTGTGAGTTTTGAGATGTCACTGATGTTCCTGCGTTGTGTGTCATCTTTGTATTTTATGTTTGATAGATTCATTGCAGAATGAAGACAGATGTAGTGATTCATCTGAATGTGCTGTTACAGTGAGTCCGTCCACGTCCCAGAATCATCAGACCTTCTTCATTTGATCGCACGCACTCGTATTCTTGAATATGGTCAACTATACTAATCTGTGAATAATATGGATTCTGTGGTATGTTTGTGTCATGTCACGATGTGCAAATGTCTCTCTTCTCTCTGTTGAAGGGCAGCCCGGCAGTAAAAACATTCTGCTGTTTATACTGACTGAACCTTGAACCATTCAAGGCCTTTTCACAACACTTCGGTCTAATATCTCAAAGTGGACACTGTTTGATGAGATGCAGTAAAAACAGTGCGTGTTCAGATGCAAATCTTGTGTTTTTGTATGATGTGTGTCTCAAGTGTTAAATGTCAAAGGCATCGGTGGCTGCTGAAATCTTTCAGTGTAAGTGATTCTCACGTGTAAATGCCGTCAAACAACTTCAGTCTTTCTGTAACCTCAACCCTAAAGCAAGGCTTTGATAAAGACCCGCCCACAAACTCTGAACACGTACAGTAGATACCCCTGAACACATGCGGTCACTTCGCTCTGTCTGTCTGGGGACACACACACATGTCCAGTCATGTCCAGCGTGTCTTCAGCGACTCTGCTTTATTGTTTCTGTGGCGCTCTTGTGGTGCTGATGTTGGTGAAATGCATTCTGGGACAGCGGAGAGGTGTTGTGTCGGTGCCGTGTCTGCCGTGTCTGCCGGTTGTGGGGAGTTTACTGCACCTGCGCTCTTCTCTGCCTCCTCACCTGTTCTTCACGCAGCTGACGGGTCGGTACGGCTCTCTCTTCGGTCTGTACATGGGTCCTCATTACACGCTGGTGGTGAGCGAGGTGAGTCTGGTGAGAGAGGTTCTGCTGCAGCGAGGACGAGAGTTCGCCGGGAGACCCAAGATGGTGAGCACAAATTATGACCAGATACAGGATGCTCTTGACAACTCATCATAAAAACATATTTGTACATTACGCATTTTAAGGGATATTTCACCCACAAATGAATGAATTACTTGCTCTCTAATTGTTCCACATCTGTATAAATGTCTTTGTTTGGTTGGACGTATGCTTGTAACAGTTCTTGGACCCCATTGATTCACATAGTAAGAAAAAAATGACAACGGTATTGAAATGTGCTGTCCTACATTCTTCAAAATGTCTTATTTGTGTTCAAAAACAATTATAAAGAAATTTTTGTCCACTATGGGAGTCAATGGGGTCCATGAGCGGTTTAGTTATAAGCATTCTTCCAAATATCTTTCTCTGCTTTCATCACAAAGACATTTATACAGATTTAGATCTGGATTTATGACATGTCGCTTATTGCTCCCTGAACTCTCTGTAAGTGGCTTTGGATAAAAACATCTGTTAAATGACTAAATGTAAATTTAGATCAAGTGGAAGGTGAGGAAATTATGAGAGAATTTTTTTTCACATTTGGTTGAACTGTATCACATTCACTGGAACATCTTTTTCTATAGTATTTGTTTCGGCATATTGTACATTTTTAATATTACAATAATTCAGTATAATTCATTATATGATACTATCACAATCTTGAATATAAAAAAGTATAAAAAAGTGTTGAACACTTAAGAAACAGTCAGAAAACATCAGAAAACTTGAATGATTTAAGTTTAAATCATATTTTTATTAAATAAATAGATAATATTAAGGTAAACAACAACTGTTTACAAAGCAATAAGAATAAAAACAATGTTTTTTTTCTGCAGGTGACAACAGATCTGTTGACACAGGGTGGGAAAGACATCGCATTTGCAGACTACAGTCCACTGTGGAAGAATCACCGGCGTCTGGTGCAGTCTTCATTTACACTGTTCGGAGAGGGATCCAGTAAACTACAGACCATCGGTACACACACGTACACGCACACACACACGCAAACAGACACACACACACACGCAAACAGACACACACACGCACGCAAACAGACACACACACACACACACACTCTCTCACACACGCACACACACACGCAAACAGACACACACACGCACACACACACGCAAACAGACACACACACACACACACACACTCTCTCACACACGCAAACTGACACACACACACACACGCAAACAGACACACACACACACGCACGCAAACAGACACACACACACACACTCTCTCACACACGCACACACACACACACACACACACACACTCTCTCACACACGCACACACACACTACATAGTGAGGACGGTTTTTACCTTCAATTCAAATCAAATCATCAGATCTGTAAAAAATCCTGACCATGTGTTGTGTGTGTTTAGTTGTAGATGCTGCAGACAGTCTGTGTGAGGAGCTCCAGGCCTCTAGGGGGCAGTGTTTAGATCTCAGTCCTGTTTTAATGAGGGCCGTCACTAATGTGGTGTGCCGACTGGTGTTTAACTCCTCGTATCAGCCCAATGACCCCGAACTCCTCAAGGTCATGGACTACAATGACGGCATCGTCCAGACCATCGCCCGAGGAGGACTCGTCGACATCTTCCCCTGGTTGAAAGTCTGTCTTCCGTTCATGCCACAATATCACTTACATCACTCATCCCTTAAGTCACATTTACTTTACAAACTCAACAGAAATACACTTTAAGTGTCAATAATGCAGATTCACGAAGACTTTCATTTCATGTGTCATTGTGTGACCTATATCAAAGTGAACATCTTTCATTGGATCGCATTGATTTGATGTGGAGAATGTTTTGTACTTTTACATTTGACCTTGTTTCTTGGCACAAACAAACAAACAGTAGCAAGAGTTGTTTTTGGTAAATATGTTTGCTAGTTAAAAATGTGCTTTTGTAAATGTAAATGTTCCATCAGATTTTCCCCAACAAAGACCTGAGCAAGCTGAAGCAGTGTGTGTGTGTTAGAGACCAACTACTGCACAAGAAACTACTGGAGCACAAGGTGCAGCTCACACACGCACGCTTTGTCTTTAATGAGCCAATCCTATTTTCTTTTGTATGTGCATTGCGTTTTATCTTATTTGTCGAAAACCTCACACGATCATCATCCTTATGACCTTTGACCCCGGCAGGTGACCCTCACCCCTGGAGAACCGCGTGATCTGCTTGACGCTCTTCTGATTGGTCAGATGAAGGGGTCAGGTGGAGACGATGACATCACAGATGATCACGTGCTCATGACAGCGGCGGAGGCTTTCGGAGCGGGTGTGGAGACAACATCCACAACACTTCTGTGGACCATCGCCTTCTTACTGCACCACCCGCAGGTTAACACACGCACACAGTCTTCCTGCGTATGCTTGTATCTCACAAGAACATTTCCAAGTCACCCATAGAAATGTCCACCCTCGCGTGTGCAGGTGCAGGAGCGCGTTCAGGCTGAGCTGGATGAGGTTTTAGGGAGGGACCGCCCACCTGCTCTGAGTGACAGGCCCAATCTGCCCTTCCTAGAGAGCGTCATTTGCGAGGTGATGCGGATCCGTCCCGTCAGCCCGATCCTCATCCCCCATGTTGCTATGCAGGACACCAGGTAACCATGGCAACACCACACTTAAAACTACACGTTACCATGGAGATAAAGAACGTCCTCATTAGACTATTAGTGAACATTGTTATTTAAAGATTCAGTTTTGACTTATTTTGTGACACATTCCCACCCGAAAACGCATCAGATCCGTCTCAGTTTGTGTAGATGTTCAGCTGTGCACCGTGTCATGAAATGACTCGCGTCTCTCATCGTCTCCAGTTTGGGAGGTCATTCAGTTCCTAAAGGCACCAGAGTTTTGGTGAACATGTGGGCGATCCACCACGACCCCAAACACTGGGAGGAGGCTGACACATTCAGACCGGGTGAGAATTTCATCCGCTCAACAGTGCAGATGTTCTGGTGATGGTGTTTAAGAATGAGCACAATTGTTTTTTACGTACACAGAGAGATTTCTGGACAGCTCCGGGAAAAGAATCACTCCGGGCAGTTTTCTACCGTTCGGTGCCGGTCCTCGTGTGTGTGTGGGTGAATCTCTGGCTAGGATGGAGCTCTTTCTGTTTGTCAGTCGTCTCCTGCAGAAGTTTAACTTCAGCGTGCCGTCAGGATGTTCTCTTCCAGACCTGCAGGGACGTTACGGTGTAGTGCTACAACCACAACACTACACTGTGAGAGTCACACCGCGCTACTGAGGGAAACACCACTACACTGCCAAACACAACATGATGCTTCTGACTTCATCTCCTGTCAGTTCATCGGCTGCTATTGAAATGAAGAGATGTGCTCGCTGTTGTTTGAGAGCCTTAAGGTTAAACAGAAAGAGGAATTGTTTTTAATTTTCTTCACAATTTATCAATTTAACGTTTCCTCTCACTCTCTCACACACACACCACACACACACACACACACGCGCGCGCGTGCGCACACACACACACACACACACACACACGCACACACACACACACGCACACACACACACACACACACACACACATCTACATTAAGTAGGAGAGCATATAAACATTTTGTCAACAGTACCGTTAGTTTACAAGGCCATGATACTAGTAGAATTAAAGCTGCAGTAACCATGGAGAGATTTGTTTTTAGACTCAAGACATAGACAGTTATTGGTAAGTCAGATAAATATGGAACAGGTGTGTTTTTAAGATGTTTTGAAAGTTGTGAAGGATGCTGCATTTCAAGGAGCTGCAAGGAGGCTGGCAGGTCATTCCATCACAGGGGAACCCAATGAGTAAAGGTTTTTCTCTTCCATGCACACACACACACACACACACACATTCTCTTCCATGCACACACACACACATTCTCTTCCATGCACACACACGCAAACAAACACACACATTCTCTTCCATGCACACAAACACACACATTCTCTTCCATGCACACACACACACGCACACAAACATTCTCTTCCATGCACACAAACACACACATTCTCTTCCATGCACACACACACACGCACACAAACATTCTCTTCCATGCACACAAACACACACATTCTCTTCCATGCACACACACACACGCACACAAACATTCTCTTCCATGCACACACACAAACACACACATTCTCTTCCATGCACAAACGCAAAAACAAACACACACATTCTCTTCCATGCACACACACACACTCTTACAAACACACCCACACTCTCTCTCTTACACACACACACTCTCTTACAAACAAACGCACATTATCTTTCGTGAACACACACACACACTCTCTCTCTTACAAACACACTCAAATTATCTTTCATACACACTCACATATAAAACACATAATGTCTTTCACACACACACACACACACACACACTATTCCATGCACTCACAAACACACTCTTACAAACACACTCACATTATCTTTCATGCACACACACACACACACTTACACACACGCATTCTCTTCCATGCAGAACAGTGTTGGCTGGACAAACAGAGATAACACACAGTTTATTGTGTTGTTTCAGTAAAGCGTTTAGTGTCTTTAAAAGTTTGAATTACAGCTTTCATAGTGCCGCACATCAACATCAAACACACTTGCTCACACTAGAGTGGGTTGTCATGGTAACATTATGGTAACGCAACAGTGATGCTGAAAACACTGGCAATACTCGAAGACAAAACCCCTCTGACAACATGAAACAGCAGCACACCACAGACTCCTAACAGCATGCGTACAAAATATAAATCATTTATATCGAGAGAGAGAGAGCGTATATTCAATCTGAAGCTACTGCATTTATTCTTATATAGTGTCTATTCAATATATCTATATATAATATCTATATGTATGTTACTGTAACAGCGGTCTGCTGTTCTCAGGCTGTCTGTGTGAATGTCATGAAAATATGTCCAGGTCACATTTCACCCCAAAACTAAAAGACACAGAATATAAATGATAAATGAAACGATCATCAGGTTTTTTTTGCATTGTGATATTTCTTTTCAGATTTACATGCATTATTCATATATTTTTGCATTATTTAATCTTCTAAATTACCATCAGCATAAATCCCTAAGGACTGAGAACTCCATCACATCTCAGCTTCAGAAAACATTTAAATGTCATTCTGATCATTTTGGGGTTAAATTAAATGTATCTGTATCTGCCTACATGTTGTGAATGAAATTTGTAATGTTTTACATAAAGATATAACCAAACGTTAATAAACATGTGTTGGTAACAGAACTAAAGTAATGTCCTGAGGTGTTTCTGTGATGCAGCATCTGTTCTGGTCGAGCTGGTGTTCTGTAACACGGTGAGATTCCACTGGTGAATGAAGATTAACTGAATGCTGTCTGCTCCGTTTACCCAGAAAGCCACAGCATCTGAAGCAGTCTGTGACAGCATCGTGAAGGTCCTTCAAAACATCACAGTGACAGATTTAAAGATCTGCGTCTGACTTTACGCTGCTTTACGACGCTCTCCGATGACACTTTCATACAATCCAATTCGCTTTTTTACAACACGACCCGACCTCAAGGTGTTTAATTCAAGCTCTCTCTAGTGTGTAAGCACCTTTAGTCTACAGTCTGTGACAGAGAAAGACATAAAGACGAGAGAACGGACAGACAGACATGAAGAACTCTAAAGACTAAAGTTGTGTCTGTTCGGCCACAGCTGGACCCCGTCACTGATGTCGGTGCCACAACTCATTCAAGAGATCTGCACGCTACGCTTCCCAATTAGTCGGTTTCCATGGCAATGACGACCGCTTCTGGGGGTGTCTTGGAGACGGGCCACGCCTTTTTCCCGCCCGCTTCCCGACTGGCTCTCTCAGAACAGTCCGGGCTATCGTGGAGGCCGTCATTGGTGGTCATCTGCACCCTCGGCTGACCTTCCTCCTCATCGTCCTCCTCGACGCGGCAGCGGCACACTTCGATCCCGGAGTCACCAGTTAACCGTCGCTGCTGGAAGTGCGTCTGGTCCACATCCAGGTCACTCACAGAGGAGTCACGGCGCTCGGGTTCAACGCCAGGAGAGAAGGCGGCGGATCTGGGCGGAGACTGTGGCGGCGGGGCGTCCTGTGCAGGCTCCTCCCTCCGTGTTGCAGGATGTTGTTGAACTCCCAGCGGGTCAGAGACGGAGAAGAGATGCAGGGACGAGGAGGGAGGAGGAGCGGGCGGAGTCACCGGGACAGTCGGTGTGGTTATATTCTGAGACGCCGTGTCACAGATGTCATCATGACTGCCATGGGCTGCATCACACGTCTCATTGGGTTTGTTGCTGACTGTGATCATCATGTTGTTGCCGTTGCAGTCCAGGGGGGTGGAGACTGTCAGCTCCGCCTCTATAACAGCTGTGGATTGGCTGCGTTCGTTGATCTGCACCGCTGAAGCCGTCTCGGCGTGCGTTACGACTGTCGCTATGCAGCTGCTTTGAGGCTCGCCGCTGGAGGGTGTGGAGGCGTGGCTCGTGTCCGTCTCGTCCGTGAGCTGAGCGGAAGATGGGGAGGAGCTACAAGGAGATGATGGACAGCAGGAGTCACAGGAGCAGCTGGTGTAGTTGTCCGAGCTCTGAGACGACATCATGTGACTCGGGCCGGGGTGGGCGGAGCCTCGCGGGTACGCTACAGAGCTGTAGGGAGGGGGCGGGGTGCTGGGCTGGGCTGCCACTTCCTCATAGGACGGAAGTTTAAGTGAAGCCAGGAAACCTGCAGACGAGAACTCCAGATTATTCCTTCTGTGTGCGTGCAGATTTTTCTACAGTAAATCATGTTTATTTGAAATTGTAAAACTGCAGAAAGGAGTGTGTGTGTGTGTTCTTACTGAGGTCAAACATGGAGGAGGGGTAACTACACGCTCCGTGATATGCCATGAGGTTGATCTCTCTCTGTCTCTGCTGCTGTTGCACTCGCTGTTTTGCCTGACGGTGGCGATACGCACAACAACAGCTGAACAAGATGAGTACACTCCATAGCAACCAGAACCCTGAAAAACAAACACACACTCCATCATAACCAGAACCCTGAAGCGCACACACATCCGCACACTCTTGAGAGTGAGTGAATGATGTTTGTGTGATGGACGTACACCAGAGCTCATAGTAGTATGTACAGCAGCCAGTCTCCTGACAGCAGTGGCCGGTCTGACACAGGTATCCGCTGGCGCTGTTTGCTCCGGCGCAGTAGCGCGGGCTGCCCAGGAGAGGTAACGTCCCTGAAGTGTGGTACTCCATACCCTGCAGCAGGGCGTGACGCCACCGGAACACTCGCTCCTCCTCTTCCTCCAGAACTGCTGCTATAGTTTGACCCTTCAGAGTCGCCCAACAGAAAACCACACCTGACAGGAGAGAAGAATCCTCTTCTGATGTTTACCCGACACAAGCTACTGTTAATAAAACATCTCATTCCAGTATAAATGTGTATGTGTTGACGTGTGTTGAGATCACATTAACGTAGTCCATCTTCTTTTCATATGAGTTGTAAAATCTATTTGCATTGTGCATTGTGTAAAAGTTTAGATGCAGGGAATATTAAAGCATGACCCTTTATTGGTGCATATTTAAAAAAATGCTGCTTGAGATGAATTGGTGGTAATTTTTACACCACAATGCAAAAGCATTACATTTAATTTCTCTTACAGTGTTGTGCAGCGATCACTGTTCTCTGACGTGAAACACAATAACACGTCTTTTTCAAACGCTATCTGTTGAACATAAATTCTTACCTGTTGAAGGACACAGGTGTCCAGGTTTGCTGTCAGGACCATCTATATATGTAAGAAGAGGAACAAACGTGAGAAAAGACTACAATCCACCAACATTTCTATCATTCTGAGCTCTGATCCCGCAAGTACTCAAAATATTTTGGTTACACTTTACATTAAAGTATCCTCTGTGAAGCATTCATAAATGTGTTCATTAATGATTAATACGTCATTTACAAATGCACTATAAAGCAGTAATAACAGCATGAATAAAAAGGGGAAAACAACACAACACCGTACAGTGTCCAGTCTGACGGACTATATTACAAACAACATCAAGATAATAATCAATCTGCTTTCGAGTCATATAATGAATAAATACGTTTATTAAGCATTTATAACATGTGAGTTAAACATGGCTCAGGTATTTCGTCAGAAACCCTCTTTTTATTCGTGCAGTTATAACTGCTTTATAGTGCATTTGTAAATGACTTATTTATCAATAATGAACACATTTATAAATGCTTCATAAAGGGTACCTTATTGTAAAGTGTTTAATATGTGAAACATCTCTCATGCTACAGTTATGTAATGCTTATGTGTGTGTTCTAAATGATCTTAAAGTAAACCTAAAGTGACATTTTCTTAGCATTTCTTTCATCATTTCTTCATCCTCATGTCATTGTAAACCTGTATGAGTTTCTTTCTTCTGCAGAACACAAAAGAAGATATTTTGAAGAATGTTGATCATCAAACAACACTGAACCCCACTGACTTCCGTTATTTGGGACATTTCTTAAAATATCTTCGTTTGTGTTTCACCGAAGAAAGGCAGATATACAACCATATTAGGAGGAATAATTGATGACACAATTGAGATTTTTGTCCTTCAAATGTATGTATTTGTCAGCTTGTGTTGTGTGTTCTTCACAAAGCAGTGATGGGATGAGAATGAATGACAACTGTTAATGTTATTCTGCACAAACACAACACAAACTTGAACATGACATCATCTTAACGTGTATTTATGTCGTGTGTTGTCCCGACGGCACAGGCCCGATCAGATGCGGATGGAGTATTGAAGCGCACTTATGCTTTGTATTACCGCAGTGACTATAATCACACATGATAGAATCACACTGACCGTACAGCACGCGATCAGTCCGCCTCCCGGTGATCAGATGTCCGATCTGTCTCGTCTTCTGATCGCAAACGGCCTGGAATACAATTCGGCGCTTTTTCTGATTCGTTCATTTTTTCCGCTTCTGTAGCGACAGTCTTTCTCTGTCCGCCATTTCCAGCCGGACCCTCAACCCTTGCATCACCACCCCAAACCGACGAATATACCGCGATATCCACCAACTAAACCCGTGATGCTCTTATATAACCCTATACGGTAAACATAAACGCATTATATTAGCATTATTATAGGCGCGAGGCTGCAGACATAATGTCGTGAACGTTTAACGGATCAGATGCTGATTGGCTCGAGACGGCTGGAGACTGACCAATCAGAACAGACCCGTGTCTCTCCTAGCAACAGCTGAAGATGAGGAGGGAGAACAAGAGCGTCTTCTGCGCATGCGTCAACACATCTAAACGTTTAACTAGAATCGGGAGATTTATCGTGTAAGACGTTCGTAATGTGCGTAAATAATTCTTAACGATACACTATAACCATAACAATATACTACTTAACAAGTTAGTCCTGTTGATGTTTTTATTCGACAAATATGATACACTGTAATATAATAGGGTAGTTTTTTGGAAGTCAGTTTTTGGCATTTGCATGTATTTGGCAGACGCTTTGTGCAATCCCTCGGATCAAACCCATAACCTTGGTGTCGCTAGCACAAAGCACAAAGTATGAAGATATTCAGTGGTGGTACTCGCGTTCTGAGCTCATTAATCCTGAATATCAGCTGTCTACAGACCACTGCAATAAAGGAAGCTGTTATACAAACAGATTTCACATTTGTAAAAATCTCTCATTGTCCATCACTGATCTGAGAGAAGAAGATACAGGAAAATACTGGTGTAAAATCAAAGAAGCTGACAACACCAGATAATCTGCTTTATCTATTGAAGGGGACTGAAGAGTGTTTAGTGTTAAGCAATACATAAATACTGTTTTAAATTGAACAGTTTAAAAAGCAAGCCTGCTGAAAACATTTAAATTAAAGATTTAATTCTCTTTGTATGAAGTTGCTGTTAAATGTAGTTTATGCTGTATTCTGCCAAAACTTCATGTTTTCAAAAGCCACTAGCCACAGCAATCTACTGTAATAAAGGATCCATCACTCAAAACAAAAGTTGTTGAATGAACTTAATTTGATGAAGGAAAATTTCTCCAACAAAATCTAAATAGTTTGAAACTGTTCTTTATAATATTGTTGTATGAACTTAATTATTTTAGTAATCTTGATTAAATTAAATTAATTTGTCATATGCATGCATATTTTACATCAAAACAAAATTAAAAAAAAAACATTTTTATCAAATAGATTATTTAATGAAAGCACTCAAGAACATGTTTTTGTATTATACATTTTTAACATTGATTAGACATTACTGCATTTAACTTCTATAAACAGATATAATAGAGTTAATAGAGCTCAACAGAAGTGCATTCAAGGATTGTAAGCGCCCACAACCAAACCAATGGCAAGGCTTTTCTGAACAATGGTACAAAACTCAAAAATATAACAAACTCTTCGAAAGCTTAAAGATAAATGAACATCAAACACTAACAAGTGTAATAAATAACACTTCTTTTTACAAGAATAACTCTCAAAATGCAGTTAAAAGCAAAGCATGCTGGGAAATATAAGTCCTCTGCCCCATTGTTACTGTTTTATGTTAACACAACACAACTCCTTTATGTTATATGACTAAACAAAAAAAAAACATGTTGGTGCCCCATGTTGATTTAACTAGTAAATTGAACAAGTCAAGTCAACTTTTATTTATATAGCGCTTTTACAATTTTCATTGTTAAAAAGCAGCTGTACAAGAAAACATTGACTATAAGCTACACATATAAGGTTATGCAAGTCAAAACAAGAAGAGGTGAAAACACAGAAGACACACAGATTCAGACAGACCCACACAAAAAACTCCACCCGACACCCACATGCACCAACACACACATACAAACACACACACACACTCACACACACAGACAGACATGCCGACACACACAAACACACACACACGGGCCATCACCTAGAACCACACACCCAATATAAGGAGAGAGAAACACAGGTCAAATGTCAGACAGACTATAAATTCCTATATGCAGTGTTAATGAAATTAAACTATCAAATTCTAGCAGCCCCCCCGGCCAGGCAAACAGTGTAGAACAGTGTGCAAACAGTGGCGAGGAACCCAAAACTCCATTGGAGGAGAAATAAAAAACTCTAACCAGGGGATTCCAGTTCCCCTCGGGCAAAAACTGCAGCCTCTGCACAAGCTCAACAGTGCGCACACAACAAGACAAAATAAAAGATTTAAGATTATCATTAATAATATAATAGCGGCTGAAACTTTGTAGTGAAGACGTGTCAGGTCACCGCGTCCTTCTTTATCCAGCTATATCATCTCAGCTTTTGTCAGGTCTGCTCTGGTAAGCTTGGACTGCGTCCTGCTTGGACTTCGTGATGCTTTGTTTTGAGGGAAGTTGTGTCTGCTTTGTTGTTCTATAGGCTGTGTGGTGTCCGAAGCAACAGAAACCATGATCTCTCATCCAGGACGGTCTGTGCTGCTCTCCTGCACCTGTGAAGATGATCAAACCAAAGCGAGACACTTTGAATGGCGGCATGCAGATTTAAAAAAGACCGAGAGGAGCTCAGGCCGATTCAAGACACTCGTTCATGATTCTCCTGCTAATCTGTCTTTACTGATCTCAGACCTGACTGAAGCTGACCAGGGATCATACCAGTGTACAGTGAATGGAAGACAATCCAGAGTGATATATCTCACTGTTACAGGTAGAGCTCTCCGCTTTCTGTGTGCAGGAGGAAAATAGACGTCACTTAATATAAACATGTGTGTTTACAGCGCTCTCAGGATCCAAAGGTCTTTTCAAGAGTCTTCTAATGATGGGTCTGATCATGAGTCTGATGTAGCTGGGATCGGCTCTGTGCATCTACTGGAGCTGTATGACAGGTATGAACACTACATCACTAACACAACCCATTTCTGATCACCCTGCAGCTAAAATTCTACTTTGTGTTAATGACTTAATATCTGGAGTCATTGTAAATCTGCAGCAGGACGAGCCAGAGAGAAGATCATGAGGTAAATAATACATAAACAGATTATGAGATAACTAATGAACAATGAATATATTAAATAAGAGGCTGTTTTCACATTTTCATTTGTTTCCTTTTAAAGAACATTTCAGTTTCAGCTGCATTTCATGTAGTGTAAACTAGGGCTGTGGCGGTGATGGATTTTCCTCTGCAGTGATTTTGTGTATAGTGCGGTATATGCGATATTATCGCCTACATTCTTATTTTGGTTGCAAATATTCATAAAGTATAATGTTAGTATTAGTTATCAAAAGAAAATATATAAAAGCGAAATGTGTCGGCTTGATACAAGGAAACTTACAGTATTTGTGCACACCAGCTCCATGTTATTTAAAGATTTTGTCCAGTCAGCTGCGACAGGGAAACATGACAGGATAAAATGAATATTAGAAAGTTATTTATGTCACCTGTCGTGTGGACACGGAAAAACGAATATAATACAAAAGGCATGATTTGGGCATTTTTCAATGTTATATTATTCTGTTATGTATTATTCCAGTGCCACCATTTCATAAGTTTACAATGAGGCTATAGGCTATCCAAAAACAAGCCTACACTATCCTGTATAGAAAATATGCTATGTGAGTTTGTAAACAGTACAGAACAACAGGAATTAAGCTGACGCAGAGTGAACAGAAAACATGTTAGTAAGCAGACTGCCCATCCAGAGCACAATAATGCAACATTTGAGTTTGTATATGATCATCCTATTTACAGTTTATCTCACATGTTTTCTGAGTAAACCATCTGTACGCCAGTGGCTCTCTCACTTTTTCATCACGCAGGTCCATGTTTTATAAGGCGCTTAAGCTGTCAAGTTTATTTAAGCGCTTTGTATTTGTATTTCTGTGTTGATCATTTTAAACTGCATTTAGAACCAGAAGACGTTATATATACGATAAAGAACTTATGTTAAACAATTATTAATGTGTTTATATTATATATATATATATGCACTTCTGTAAGTTTTACCAGGAAAAAAATTGAATTACAAAAAAGTGTGGTGATGAGAGTGATGACCTTAACACCACGGTCGGTATCTCATTACTGCAGTTAAGCCTTACTGTAAACTCATATGAGCTCTGTGTGTTTTTTTTCCATTATAGAGGGATGTGACATACGCATCAGTTAGATTGACACATTACAAGAGGAACGAACTACTAAATCTGAGGTGTGTGATCACAGCTTCAAATACACTTTACATCAGTTGTCTCTTTGTACACTGCCAGACATTTCTAAGTTAAATCATATATACTTGCATCCATACCTTGAATGAATGAATGAATTGAATATTATTTTAACACGTGGTGTGTGTGTTCTTGCAGGATGATGTCATTTACTCAACTGTAGTTTACAGCAAATCTCACAGACTGAAAGCCCTTCACACGAGTACTGCAGATACTACACTGTACACTGGTGTTTGAAAACACACAAACATTAACACACACATCATTTCAGTGTATTCTGCACTGCATTAATACAACTGTAAGACTACTGAACTTGATGACAGTTACATTGTAAAGCTCATTTCATCACAGGAATAACATGACTGGTGATGATATTACATTATGAAAGTTTATTTGTACAGCACTTTTCACGGTAAACTTGAGTCTAGGAGAATAAATGAATCACCTCTAGTTTAAAATGATCATCTCTGTCCTGTACAAAGTTTGATTTAAACTAGAAACTGTAACATCAGTAGGCTATAGGCACATATAGTACATTAAATACTTCAAAAGTCTTATGACCACTAAAATGCTATTTTCCTACAATGTTATTTATCTGGATTTCAATTTGAACTTAGATATTTAAACCTCACTCTATAGCCTTATGTAAACACTGGTCCAGAAGCACTTCCGGTTTCATTTTGATTTAATTTACTTTAAATCTTACATATCTAATTTGATCATATTTGTTTGTTTAACATTTTGATTCTGTTATATATGGTCTGTTGGTTGTATTTATTTCAAACCTTCGCGTAGTGTTAAAGGTCCAGTCAGTAATAGCTAGTGGCGAGGTTGCGAAAAGCAATCAATGGCTCACTCCACCCCTTCCTTTCCAAACACACCCCGGGCTCACAGATCATAGCGAATCACATGCAAACTCTGAAAACAGGAAGTTCTTTTAGACCAGTGTGCTTAGGTTAGTGGTCTTTATAAATAAACAAGAACCTGCACATTCAATCAGAAACACACTTCAAGGTAACAATGTCAATTGTTTACCTTTATAAAGTGTCCCTGAGTTTATTTTCAAATAAAAATAAATATGTTACATGACATCTTGTGTTTGTCAGAAGTTCTCTACATGCGTGCTGATGCATTATTCCATATGTGTTTTCATGCTGTGTTCTGCGTCATAAGTGTAAATTCAGTGCAAAGCAAACAGACTGATGATAGACACACACACAGAAAACATCTCCGACTTCATGAAGCTTCTACATCTCAATGAACTTTAGTCTGTTACCTGAGCTTTACTTTTAGCAGCTATTAAACACACTCACAGCACAGGGTTCTTCTAGAACCGTTTGCTTGTTTTATGTGTTATTCTCCTTAAAACATGTCCAGGTCACACTTCATATAATTAAATTAACAAATTAATATTTCTGTGGTATTCATTAACATTAAAAAGTCTCATTCACTTTATTTCTTCAAACTATTATATTTCTAATGTACAAACATTATGATACAGTGATTCTATTCACAGAAGACTTCAAACTAATACTGTAACGCTTTATAAATACTAAAATCATTTCAATCGAATTTGAAGTCAAATTCAGTTTTTATAATTTGGATCAGAATGTGATCTCTTGGGATTACAGTCATGAGTTAACGAAATGTGACCTGGATGTGTTTTTTACGGGTTCACAGAGACTCAACTCATGTTGATCAAACGTATTGCTGAGGTTTCTGGGATGTGGAGGCAGAGCTGCAGGTTTTGGGTTTCTCTGTTGAGTCCCCATGATGTGAGCTTGATGTTTCTGAATGACATAGAAAGAAAAGTACAATGAAAACTGCACAGTTCTCACAGTTATTCGGATCGCACTGCCTGATGGACATACTAACATTACTTCCAGATATGTCTATAAATGAAATGATACTCTAACAAAAACTTAACACCAGAGGAAAGAGGAACTGAGTAACCACATGTTCACACCTAACTTTTGTTTTACAAATAAAAGCTGGCAATGTTCAAAGATAGTATTTGTGCACGAAGGCAGATGTGTAATGGAAGTCTATTTCAATCATAAACAGAGATCGTCTTTACAATAACTGATCACATATTTAAAAAAACTATAATACACATTTTTGCTAGAAAGGCAATGAGAAGTTGTTGAAAGTGATAATGAAACTTGCATTTATATAAAAGTATGAAAATGGCCTATGTCACGTCCAATATCATCAAATAATAATTCTATTAAACACACTGTACTGTATGCCGACCATACTATATAAATGTACCGACATATGTTTACATTGCAAGTGTACAGTTTATGTGGTTTGTATACTCAGGACATTACAGTTAAATTGTACTTAGAGCTCAAGATGAGCTGAGAAATATTACACACAGACTGTCGTATTTTTTAGATCAAACCGTAACGGGTGGAGTTCTTTCTGAGGTCAGTGTGTTTAACACTCATGTGTGTTATGTTGTGTATGTGTTCAGATTTAAACAAGCATGAGGTCTTACTCTGTAGATGTGATAGCGCATGCTCTAAACCCTTCATAGCCTTCATCTGATTACTTCTCAATCTGGCCAAACCAAACTCCTACGAGAGGGAGAGAGAGAGAGAGAGAGATGAGATGAGAATAAAGACATAAAATGATGATGTCATCTTCATCATGTTCATCACCTGGATGGGTCTGGAGAGTCCGAACACTCCTGATGAGATCCAAGCCTCTCTGGTCAGCCGGGTCCAAACGGGTCTGTTCTGATCACTGAAAAACACACAGCGCTCCAAGACACGCTACAAACAACACACAGCCGTCAGAATCCATTAAAGCTTTTTATAGACGACTTAAAGTCACAATATGTAAGTTTGGAGCGCTAGATGGTTCACTTTTGAAACAACAACAAAAGGTGAAGCTAAATAACGTTGTGCATGAGAGTGGAATTATGGGACATCCAGAGGCGTATGGAGATCGCCCATCATGGTCACGGACGAGGTCATGAATGAGTTTTTATTTGATGTCATTGTAATAAATTATCTTACAAGAAACGTGGAATTTAAAGCTACGTTAGCCTGTGAATGATATTGGACTTTGTCGATTGATTTGGTAGCGTAATGCTACACAGTTTTACGTGTTTAAAACAGTCATACAGTCGTCGTTTGAAAAGTAAACTACATTTATGCTTGTTTGTGTTTCCTTTAGTCACCAAAGAGTAATCGTGATCAATAATAACAGAACAACAGATGCTGTATAAGCACTTCTGCCGTAGTTTCTACAGCCGGAAACTGAGGGTCGTGAGGAGCAGCGGATATTAAGTCACTGATATGAGACAAACACAAGAGAGACAAGAGACGGGACTTTAGTTTAAATAGGAATTTCTCTGGATCTGCACATTCTTGGGAACATTTGGGATCATGTAAGTACACGACTGCATGAAATATATCACACCGTATCACAATATATCCAAGTGATTTTTGGATATTTCATAATAAAATTATTCCATATTGTGGCTTTAAATATTATATCGAAATGTTTTTAAGCAACTGAATTTAACAGGTGGTAAAGAACAGGAAAGCATGTTTTTTGTCCTATTTTGAAATATATATGGTAATATAACGGTTAGTTGTGTGTGTTGTCCTTTACCATTAATTTAGCATGATTGACATTCCATGTCAGTGTGGTGAAGCGTCTGTTGTCGAGATCAATGACAGAATCTTCTATGATGTAAACAGAGCTTGATAGGTTCGCTGGGAAGATGCACTCCGCCCACCGAGGGAGCCGATTGGTCTTTGTGAGCAGCCGGCGGGAGAGAAGGCAGTTATCTGATGTCACCTCACGGAAAACAACATCCTCCGTCAGAACGTGAGTGCTGAGAGAAACACACAGATCACAGAACTATTCCAACTTTGTGTCGAGGATTTGTCACAGCCACCTCACGCAGAAAACAACTACAGTCTGTGTTGTAACTAACACAAACACTGTGAGAGTGGCGGGCACACAGTACCTGTAGGGGTTTGGGTATCTTTGCCAGAAGGCTATCAACACAAGTTCCCATGAGGTCTTGATGTCTGTCTCGCTGATGAAATATTTCCCCATCACAACCACAGACAAACACCACGAGAAACAGACACCTGAAACAGAAAACACACACAAGCCTTCAGCCATCTGTCATTTGTCTTCAGTATAGACGGATTCTTTGGACGCCCGCGGCTGACCAGAAGTTAACTTCCGCGCTGTCTAGTGGATAATAGAATAACTATTTATATTTTCTTTAATTTGTATTATTATTAATTTATATCATTTTTTATTGTGTAATAATTGTATAACATAAACGATTTGTTGAATTTTGTTGTATGTAAATGTTATGTAATGTTCCTGTATGGGACATTGCAGCTGATCTTGGAATCTAAATTGAACATATTGGAGAGAGTTCAGCCGAGTAACGCTTCTTCTGGGTTTCTTTTGCTTGTTATCAGAAATAATCTGCAGGAACTCTATTGTTTGCAGATGTGTTGTGAAAGTACCGTTCGGATCTCAAAAGCATGCATGCGCAGAACATCTTCATTTTGTTTCATAAGAATAAAATGACGTATGCTTTGTAAATCAATCTTGAGAAAAACATTTTAAGAACTGCCTTAAGAAGTTTTTACGGGAATACTTAAACATTTTAAATACAGTTTAAGAGTGTTTTGTGAATCCGCCCTCAGCTTCAAACCTGAGATTTACTGCAGAAAGATTTTCATACAAAACATTTTTGTTGTACATATAGATTGTAAAGCCATAGTTCCACCACACCGACTGCATGTATTGATGTAATGTGGGATCTCACTGTCATTGTATTTATTTATTAAATTACAGGATACAACAATCCCTGCAAAACATAAACTGTGATGAGAACCCCATAATACTCATTTACCATAATACCATATCATTACATACCATATAGTTATTCATTTACATGCTACTTTAGAAATACAGACTGTTTTTCAAGATTAAAACAACATTGGTCCACACTAGTGGTGTAAATCCTCCAGACCGGTCTTGGTCTCAGACTCAGTGGTCTCATGATTTTATTTCAACTGTGGGAATGACAGTAAATTGCTGGTGCATTGTCAGATTTATGTGTGAACATCCTTCATGTGATTGGATGTTAAACTTCTGGTTTTAAAGCATTCAGCACTTGTTCTGTTAGGTTTGTTCCTCTTACTGCTGATGTGAGAATAATGTGGGATTGTCTTCAAGAAATCTATTCACACAAAGGCCCACAATATCCCAGATGTACTTATATGAGATCTTGTTTTTTATTTTATTTTATAACATCTGATGTGAAATTAATTTTGTATAATTATTCAATAAACCTCGAGATAATTGGTGACTTAAGTTTTAGACACAATTAAATGTCCCAAACAAATCTAGTATTAATCTGAACTTTTCTGAGCAACACACAGCAAATTTAGCTATTGATTAGATAAAAAAGAAATAAAACTAATGAAGTTATTGAATGTTTTGTAGACGGTCTCAGACTTTAATTCGTCTTTGGGTATTTACCGGTTTCTATGTTTAGTTGTTGGGATTCTTACCTGCACAAACATTTTAATGTTACAGTACGTGGGTGATAAAACATCCTACACATAAATATCTGCACAATAAATAACCAAAGTTACTTCTATTATTATTTTATTACAGCTTTTTTGTGTTTTTTGGATCTTTCGAATGAATTTTGGGAGTTCTGGTCTTGGTCTCGACTCAATCTCGACCTGCCTTGGTCTTGTCTCGGTCTTGGTCTCGACTACAACACTAGTCCAAACGCACTTGCTCTTTTAGTTTATGTTAGACTTCTGTTTAAAATAAACATGTGATATATAACACAATGTCAGTGATTTTCATTTAACATTTCTAAATGTTCTGTTGGTTCAATTGTGTTCCAGCATTACACTGAAACAGGAAGCAGTGTTGTTTACATTCTGCAAAATGGTGCTGCATTCTAAGAATCCGTGTATCACTTGAGGCGGAAACGACGGTTACCATGGTGATTACATGTAAGAGTCTTAAAGCGGAAGTTGATTTGGTGCATAAAAACAAAGCAGATCCACACGGAATGTGTTTATATGTCATGATTCATGTGTGTGCGTCGTGTTTATATGTTGTATTGTATGATCAGCTCGGATGAGAAGAGTGACGTATAGCGGACACGGATCATCACGATCTCACTTTAAACTCCGTTTACTCGTCTCATTTAACTCACGTGTATATCCATGTGTCATGTTGTTTATATCTTATTAACACGGGTTTACAGGTCTGTTTAAAAGCTGCGCCGCTAGCATCGGCTAATAACGAGACGGAAACAGAAAACGAGCGAGTATTTGACGAATAAACCCGAATCAGACGCGTTTCATGTCAGCTCGGTTTGAAATGAACACAATATGATTTAAACTCACTGTGAATGTGCAGATCATCTGCTTCCTCAACATCCGCTTCATTTCCGCTCTGAGTCTGTGCGCGCTCCCGCGAGCGCTCTCTCCATCAGCCGCGCGTGTTCACGTCACACCATGAAGAGCGCAGAGATGCTGCTGCTGCTGGTTTAAAGCATTCGACTCTGTTATAATGTCTGATAATGTCATATGTCTGATGAAAGCTTCCCTTTCCCATGAGTCATCTCTCACACTTATATTTGGGAGGGGTTTTGCTTTTAGCTAAAAATATGTGTCAACTTCCTCAATCTCAATTTCTCCAAGAGGGATTTTATTGATAGACAACATTAAATGGAGGAAAATATGGTTATTTCCATGCAAATGCTGTTTATCCAAGTACATTTAAACAATTTGCATAATATGTCCTTGTAATACTTTTGTGTCGAAATGTTGTGATGTAGCTGATATATACACCTTCTGTAAAAAAGAATGTTAGTCATTTATTTTTCTCAAGTAATGTTTGATCTATTTTCTGGGAAGAGTTGAGTTTCTCTTTATTTTCTTTAGTTAATAAAGACTGTAATTTTGACATTAAGGGTATTAAACACATCTTTAGAATCTACTGTTAACTTTCTTATCCTTGTGGCAAAATTCTACTTTCACAAGCAAAGGCTTATAGACTTCTTACATTTAATCAGATAACCAGGAGTATTTAATAACAAAAATATTTATTTTTTGAAGAGATATGACGAGATTTTTCATGTACTATGAATAATACTTATATATAATTTATTTATTTTGCTTTTTATTTTATTTATCTTTTTCTTCTTCTTTATCTTCTCTTCTATATGTTCAGACGAAAGTTGTATTTCGTTATTATAATTATTATAGTTTAGTATAAAATACTGATGCTGCTGATAATAACATGTAGAAGTTTTAAATACATTTATACTAAAACAACACACGATTACACAATTTTTAAATCAATTAACAAAAGTTGAACAGACACATCAGTAAAATCAGATGATCTGACATGAATTTCCTTTATCGGTGCGTAAATATATTTTCTTGTTTCGCTTGCGCTTCTTGTTTTGTCCACTAGATGAAGATGTGTGACCACAGTTTTCCACTAGATGAAGATGTGTGACCACAGTTTTTACTGTAATCTACACACAAAGTCATTCTCACATTAAAGCTGAACTAACACACACTACACGAAACACACTGTAAGAGTTTGGTCATTTAAAAGAAAGAAGAAAGAACACACTTTAAACACATGATGAATGATGATGATATAAGTGATGATGATGATGGTGTTGTTGAGTATTTAAACAGTGGTCGTGTTCAGATGAAGGGACGCACATCATTATCATCATCATCATCACCAGCACCGCCCCCCATCCCATCCTCTCATCCTCACATCCTAATGTTGAATCCCATCACAAACACACAACCTGCGGAGCTTCAGCGACCTGCGTGACCATGAGTGCATCTGTCATTCATCGCATCATCTGCACGGTAAGAAATACTTCACATGACACATTTCTGAAGATGTATAGACATGTATGAGCTGACGACAGACTGTGTTTTGTTGTGTGTTCTGTGGTTACAGATGTGTGTTGTGGTGTGTGTGTTTGGATGGCATGATTTAGATAACAGTGAGTATGACTGCTGGCCTCTGGACAAACCAGATGAACTCAACATGATCGACTGCGGAGGTCTGCCCACAAAACTCTCATTACATTTCATCTTTTGATTTTTGTTAAAACTTTTTTATCGTTTTCCTTTCAGTTACGTGTCCTGTGCATTTTATAAACAGCACTATATAACATTTATTAGTGTCATATTTTATGAAGTAAATGAAAGAGCGTACATAGAAAGGTAAAGTTGTGTGTGTGCAGGTCTGGAGATGGCGTGGGTTCTGCGTCCTCCTGAGAAGGTTCTGAGCGGTGAAGAGTTTACTGTCATTTACTCAGTGACGGTCAGAGATGAGTTTTATCGGTGGGCTGTTAACAATGATATATTCATGCACAGGTCTGTGTCTCTCACAACATCAACGTCTTTATTCATCTCTGTGTGCATGAGGGAAAATTCAACATTGATTCATAATGGAATAAATCAGGTCCATCACAGACCCGGCTGAAGCCAGACGATTCTGTGAGCATCATGAATGTCCCGGCAACTGGAAAGATGCAAACGGAGAAAACTGCTGCATCCATCACGCCAACATCCACTCCTGCCCCATGGGATACATGGTACAACTCTCATCGGAAAAGATGGTGGAGATTAATGCTTTAAAAAGTCACTGTGTGATGTAATCATATGCTGTTTGATTTCTTAGATCTTATCTGATAATATTGCTTTTGGAAGAAATTTGCAGATATTTGTCATTCATAAGTACTCGTGAGCTTATGTCCTGATTCACTGTATGTTGTTTCTAAAACACTTCGTTTTGATCTTCTTAATGCACACGTTCTTTACACACTGAAATCCGTAGCAGTGATTCATTCATGTTGATTCGGAGGTTCCAGTCTGAAAACAGACGAAAGTATTTATTTGATTTCTAATTCGTCTGATTCGTCATTACATTTCCGGGTAAATGCAGTTCTCACCATATTTAGGTTCAATTATCATCTACATTGTAGGTGTCAACATGTGGTTTCCGTGGTATGACTGTATTGATGTTGTGTGTTTGTTGTGTAGGAACAGGCGGAGGAAAGAATCTGTGGCCCGTGGATTCCAGATGACGGCCGAATCTTCACTCACACGATCTCCACCTCTGGAAAAATGTCACAGACAAACTGGACTGCAAAGGTCTTTACACACTGACAATGCTTCTTATATTTCTCATCATTTTATTGAGTAAGATGATTTATTTTGTGTGTCTGTTAGAAGACATCATGTGATGTGTGTTCTTCAGGTGGTGTTGTTTCACGAGGGTTTGACGTCTCTGATCGCTCACATCCGTGTTGGAAACATGCAGGTCGCTCTGGAGGCCAAGAGCACCGTCCTGCCCGCTATCAGTAATGTATCTGTGTGTGTGTGTGTGTGTGTGTGTGTCTGTGTGTGTGTGTGTGTGTGTGCGTGCGTCTCTGTGTGCCTTTTTGAATGCATGTGTTGCATACACATGTTTGTTTGTGTATATAAAGTATAGTGTATTTAGGGTTCAGTTGTTTAAGAAGATGTGAACTGTACCCAAAGTTAACTGTAGTTTGAGGATTTACAGTTCTGTAGTGATGTCGTCCTTAGATTGACTGTGTGTATGTTGTGTGTTTCAGTGTGTGGTGACAGTGTGTGTGAGGAAGAAGAGAGTTGTTCTACATGTCCTGCAGATTGTGGTGACTGTCCGCTCAGTTCTGCCGCACGAGCCGCTGTCGCTTTAACTGTGACCATCGTCATCATCAGCTTCATCAGCAGTGCTATGGTGAGCTCATACAACAATACACACAGACACACACACGTAAACGCACACAAACAAACGAACACGCACACACACATTCCACACACACACATTACTGTAAATATTCACAGAATCATTCTTCTCTTGGTGTTTACAGTGGTTTAAATATCAGAAACAGAAACTCTTCTGGGATGAAAGTTGGATCATTGACTTCAATCACATTAAACAAGGTAAGCAACCAGCACGAGTGTGTGTGTGTGTGTGTGTGTGTGTGTGTGTGTGTGTGGTTCACTGCTTCTTTTCTAACGTGTGTGTGTGTTCAGATTATGTTGCCCGGGCGACCATGGGCAGTATCATGAGCGTTCCAGTGGCAAACAGTGACTCAAATGCCAGTTGTGTGACCGCACTGAGCTCGTACACGGGTGTCACCACGACACGCAAACAACTCTACACACACACGGGCATCTAGTGAGTACACACACACACACACACATACTCTACACACTTATTCATATCTGTGTACGAGCACAAGAGCATTTACACAAGAAGAGTCACCGGAATTCACGATTCATTTCATATTTTCAGTGACGGACGAACTGTTGCCATCAAGAAAATCAAAACTAAAACATTTTCCCTCTCGAAGACGATTCGCCAGGAGGTGAAACAAGTGAGGTAAGAATGAGAACAACAAAACACCTCTCAGTTTATCCTCACAGTCCACATGTTCATGTTTGTCTGCAGAGAGCTGGACCATCCAAACCTCTGTAAGTTTTTTGGAGGTTGTGTGGAGGTCCCAAATGTTGCCGTAGTAACCGAGTACTGTCCTAAAGGAAGTCTGAATGATGTTCTACTGAACGACGAGATTCCTTTAAACTGGGGCTTCAGGTACACACACACACACACACACACAATAACTGCAGTGTACACTTTTCAAAATGTATTCTTTTGATTTGTCTATTTGCAGATTTTCCTTCGCTACAGATATTGCTCGTGGGATATCTTACCTCCATCAATATAAGATCTGCCATGGACGTCTCAAATCCACTAACTGTGTTTTAGATGACCGCTGGGTTTGTAAAATCACAGGTACACCAGCACGCTTTGGTTCTTTACACACAGTTGTGCGGCACACGTGTATTCAAGCATCAGTTTTCTCTGAGCAGATTACTGTCTGCGGGTTTACCGGCGCGAAGACTGCGCAGAACCGCTCACAACGTATCAACAGAGACTGAAGGAGGTCTACACGCCACCTGAAGCTCAGAACGGTGACCAGGAGCCCACGCTAGCCGGTGATGTGTTCAGGTGAACACACAATAAAGACTCTGACCTGCACAACTTTAATTCTGTGCCAATCATTCTTTATTGTTTTATTTACAGTTATTCAATAATCTTATTGGAGATTGCGACCAGAAATGACCCAGTACCAGTGAGTTTGTGTGTGTGTGCAAGCATTTGTGTGATTGTGTGTACGAGTGTGTCTGTGTGTGTTTTCGTGAGTGTGTGCAGTGATGCTTGTGGACTCTTCTCTGTCTGTGTGTTTGTGAGGTTGAGGACAGCTCTCTGGAGTGTGCCTGGTGTCCTCCGCTGCCCGAGTTGATTTCAGGAAAAGCCGACAGCACCTGCCCCTGTCCTGCTGAATACGCTGAGGTTCCAAAACACGTCCGGGACACATTTTACCCAACACATTAAAAATACTTTTTTTCTAATAAAAAAAACTAGTTAACTAGTCTCTGTTCTCTCTGTCTCTTCTCGACTTTGTCAGCTGATTCGAAAGTGTCGCGCTCATAACCCCACCCATCGGCCCACTTTTGAGCAGATACGCAAGTTTGTGAACAAAATCAACCCACATAAAGTCAGTCCGGTGGACATGATGATGGAGCTGGTCAGTCACGCACACTTACACACACACACACACACACAAACCGAACCATATAGTTTATAATAACAGCCCTGTGTGTGTGTAGATGGAGAAGTACAGTAAACATCTGGAGGTTCTGGTTGGGGAACGGACGCAGGATTTGATGCTGGAGAAACAAAAGACCGACAGACTTCTGCACAGTAAACAAACAACTGACCCCTGAAAAACATTCTGAAGAAAGAAACTAATGACATGATCCCTTTGGGGTCATATTAGAAGAATAACAAATTGTCTATTGGATCATCTAAAAATGATGTTTTTTTACTGTGTTTATCATTGTGTGTTTTTGAGGTATGTTGCCCAAACAGGTGGCAGATGACCTGAGACAGGGAAAACCTTCACAAGCTCAGAGTTACATCAGTGCCACCATCTTCTTCAGGTGAACACACAAACACACGTCTGGTTTATTATCTCTGTGGGGACAGTCCATAGGCGTAGTGATTCTTAAACTGTACAAACTGTAGATTTTATCCCCTAAACCGAAAGACACACATACACACATGCACACACTCACGCAGACACACAGACATACACACACACATAACACACACACTTCACACAGACACACAAACACACATGCATGCACACACTCACGCAAACACACATCTACACACACACATACACACTTCACACAGACACACACAGTCCTTCACCTTCAGTAATAATGATGTGAGGTTTCATCTGTTTCTCAGTGATATCGTGGGTTTCACACAGTTGTCCAGCTCCAGCACGCCGTATCAGGTCGTCGATTTCCTCAATAAACTCTACACCACCTTTGATGACATCATCGACATCTATGACGTCTATAAAGTGGAAACAATCGGGGATGCCTGTTAGCGCTTTCATAACCTCAGCAGCATCTGTGCATTATTGTCGTGTTTACTCTGTGTGCAGACAGAACTGTGCAGCTGTCAATATAACGGTATGAGACTTGATTCTGTCTGAACGTGAAGTTGTTGTGTGTTGTAGATATGGTGGTGTCTGGGGTACCCACAGAGAACGGCATTCTTCACGCATCAGAGATCGCCAGCATGGCTCTTGACCTGGTGTCTGTCTGCAAGACCTTCAGAATCCCCCACAGACCAGAAACACATCTGCAGATCCGCGCTGGAATACACTCGGGTCCGCATCACCGTCTCACTCTCACATCACAAACTATTGTATTGATCAGGACCATCACACGTCACACGAAGGGTTTTAACTAACTCACATTCTACATCATCACAGTCTAGACAAATATTCTCTGGTGCGGTTGTGCTGTTTGTGAGCTCCTCCTCTGGTGTAACCGGAGCTCTTCTGGTATCTCTATCAGGTCCTGTAGTGGCAGGAGTCGTAGGAACGAAGATGCCACGATACTGTTTGTTTGGCGATACGGTCAACACAGCGTCTCGTATGGAGTCCAACAGCGAGGGTACAGATGCGCTCTTTCTATTGTACATGATATGTGATGTCACGTGTGCTCAGGGCCGTTTGAAGGAATTTGGGGGCCCCAAGCAAAATGGACATGGAGGCCCCCCCAACCCCCCGCCCCGCCCGCACACACGCAAAGCCTACAGGAACCACAGCATAGCCATAAAGTTTAAGTTCAACCACACTTTATATAAATAAAAAAGGTTTACAGTGCATAAACTGCTGTTGCATAAACATTCTGAAATATCCATGGGCTAAAGTGACTGGTATTTACACAGTTTGGTGGGAATTCAATAGTGATTTGCACTGTTGTTTTTCTAACAATATGACAGCACACACTTATCAGTTTAAACTCTGGGCTGTGCAGGATATCAGCTGTAATTCTAGAGCTTGTGGTGGTACCTTGTGCTATAGAGGAAACATCAGCACTGAGAAGTGATGCATCTGATGTTGAGGATGAAGTTGATGGTGTAGCTGGGAAAATAATTGAAAAAAAAAATCTGAAATTACCTGTGAAGTACGTTTTACCATTTCACTGTTAGCATATTGAAAGAGGTCACTATTAACAGCTCAGCTCAGTGAGAGAAATTCACTCTACCTTCATCAGTGGAGGTCTCCTTAGGAAGAGCCTGAGGGCTGAGAAATTTAAGCAAAGCACCTTGAGGGAGAAAGAAAAGATGGTAACACTTAATAATAACAATCATTAATAGATGGTAAATTGATAGTTAATTAATCTTTAGTTTACTGTCATTTAACTGTTAGCAAACAGTTAACAAACAATGAAATTATAATTATATGTTTACTAATTATTAGTAGTGCTGTAAATTAACAGTTTATTGTAACACACATTATATCTATCATATAATATATTAGGTATCGGGTAATGATTAAACATTTTTTGTAAACCTTTAAGAAACCATTTTAAAATATCTATAAACATTACATAGATAGACGACCAGATATTCCTAACACTTTGTTAAGGGTTACTAATGCTTAAAAACATCCCAAGCTAATGTTTGATGCACGGAATTTATTGTGTGGTTTTCCTAACCCCCCCATTTGGTAAATAGATCATCACGGTGGAATAGTTAGTATAGCATGCTAACGTTATGCCACTTTCATCAAAACCTATTACAAAGCTATAGCAATGTCATGTCATTAAATACGATAAACAGTGATTCTGGAACAGATCTGCATCTTCCTTATCCCGTTAAAAAACATATTACAGTAGTATGTAACCATATTCCGTCCGAAGTTGCACTAACTGTTCGTTACAAGCAGCATTTGCCGTCAGGCAGGTTACAGGTAACGTTAGCTAACATATTTTTGCAAGCCTACCTGCTGCAAAATGACACCAAGACAAGAAGAGCTATTTTATCCAGTGTAATTTATCACTTACCACTATCTTGTTTATTCTTATCCTCCTCTTCCTTTCTCTTCTTTCTTTTTTGGGATCCTGAAGCATAATTCCGCTTCATGACTGCCGACGGAGGTTTTGTTTTTGCCGGCAGCAGAGATCACGAAAGGGGCCCCTTGAGGGGGATCCCAATAAAAGTGTCATTGCACTTTACTGCATTGACTGTCAAAGGGGCGCTCAGTTTGTCGTTGCGTTTTATTCTTAACCAGTTGTTGTCTTTGGGCCCCAGGCCAGCTCGGGGCCCCCGGCCAGCTCGGGGCCCCAAGCAATTGCTTGGTTTGCTTGCCTTGTCGCGACGGGCCTGCTCATGCTCTGTGGTCTCTCTAGCGCTGAAGATTCAGTGCAGCTGCAGCACGTTCTACCTGCTGGAGGAGATCGGCGGATACACGCTCACCTGCAGAGGTGTGTTACAGGTGAAGGTGAGAGAACGCATCATCACAGCAGGGTCAGAACGATCACGGTGAGGCGGCGCAGTGGCGTTTACTCTCATGTGTGGTTTCACAGGGTAAAGGTGACATGGTGACATACTGGCTGGAAGGCAAACGTGCTGCGGCTCCCAGTAAAGACTCAAAGAAACCAGTGACGCTGCAGGAGACTGAGACGGAGGACTTCACCAGTATCCCAGGAGTCCTGAGCCCGTCTAACAGCACTGACCTCCTGTGTGACCCCAACTAACATCTCAACAGTGTGCTGTGAAAGTTGATGTATTCTTCTCTTCTGTTTCCTTTCATGTATCAAAAACAGCTGTAGATGAAGTGACATTAACTCCAGTCACGCTGTAGTCTCTTGAGAATGAAGAAGTGTTGACATGTAAGCATCTGTATTAACTGCACTGTAATATCTGCTGTTGTGAATGTGAATGTCAGGGTTTGTAGTCTCAGGAAATCCAGTGATAGTGAAGTGTTGACATTATTCATAGACAGTCATGGGAGAGAAATTATATTTATTTATAGAATCTTACTCTATACATTATATTTAGTTTCGTGTATTGGAGACAAAATATGAGAAGTCAAATAACTGATTTCAGAAAAAAGTACAAAACAACAAACACAACATCGGTGAATGTATAGGAGAAGAGAACGCCGTCTTTTTCTGAAAGAGAAAGAAACCATCAGGTGTCAACAGCCCTCCAGCTAATGAACGTCTATTCTGAAGAGAGAGAGAGAGAGAGAGAGAGAGAGAGAGAGAGAGAATGTGTTGTGTGCAGCTGATGCTAGAAACAGTTTGATCAATCTATATCTTTCTCTTGAAAGCATTTAACTGTTATAACTGCCTGAATAAATCTTCTGCTGGATTCATAATGTCCAGTGCATACAGTTATTCATGTCATCTGATATAACGACACTGAAGTGTGTCACTGCTCGCCCGCATGTCTTCACTACACAGAATGTATTTGTATTCTTTTTCCCAAAACATGTTGTTGAACACATAACTACAACACATGCCCTGTGAGATTTTCTCCGTAAAGTTCTTGTTTCTATAGTGAGGATGAACAGAAACACACACATCTGTGTGCAGGTGCAGACGTGACCGCGCACACGCTGTGATTATAAATGAGGCTTTTACAGAGATGAGGGCAGACGGTTCTCTCTGTGTGTGTTTGTGTTGAGATGAATAATCAGGTGCTGAGGGTCTCAGGCGGACCTCTAATGAAATGCGTGAGCACCGCATGAGCACAAAAGAGCCATTCATTCAAGCAATCATTTCATTAACATGACAGAAAGATCTGGAGAACCACATGAAAGTCTCCTCACATCACCTGCTGTTTCATAAACACCCCATACAGATCGCTCTTTATTATTATTATTTACATCTATATATATATCTATAGAGTGATGTCATACAGCAGCCATTTAGTGCATGTGTTCATGTGTTGCATTACTTTCTTATATTACCGTTTTTTAATCAAGAACTAATAAACATTGTGTTTTTTATGTCTCCAAAGAAGCAGTAAGACCTCAAAACCATTTGTTTTAGAGATGCCAAACATCATAAAGGTTAATGAACTATTTCAGAGCTGAGCATCGAAAGACACTATGACTTTTTATAATGCCATTGTCTTTACTTGCTACCTTGAGATTGCATGAACTTTTACTATGCTTGAAAGTCTGTTTTGTCTCATATATTTTCTGTGACTGTGTGCCCACTAGAACACTTGGACCGAAAATACCTCATGATGGTAGTCAAGTGTAAAGGCTGCAAGGGGGGTATTCGGAAGCATCCTTAGAAAATGTCCATATGAACCGGAAATTGCGATGGTTTCTAACTTCAGTATTCTGACGCATTTCAGAGTAAAATAAATAAAAATAGTATTTCATACTGGATTTGATTGGATGTATGAAAACAACTGTTGCATTTTGAAATGAAACTAGCAGCAGACGGTTGAAGGGGAGGAGTTTACGGCCGTCTAACATACGTCATATGAGATGGATTGTTTTTCAGGGCATTTTCATATTTTAACTGAAGGTACATGAAATGACCCACATTGATAAACTATTTACAATTAATATTTCATGAAAAAATAAGAATTGTAATTTTTTATTTCACTGGGACTTTAAAGTCCCCATGAAAATCAAACAGGAAAATTCTAAGTGCGCGTTCCAGTGATTATTATAAATGATTTATCTATGTACACCACAATTTTTTCAAAATTCATTTGCACTTGTAATCTCTAATCACAAATGTTAAGCTCCTCTCCCCCTCTCAACAACCTCTCTTCACCACATGACGTCAGCAACAAAAAAGAGGTGGGACTATACTATATATATGACTGTCCAATGGCCACTTCCGTTTCATGATGACATGGTGCAGGTCCTGTAGATTGCAGCACACTGCAGTGGTATACAGAAGAGCTGTTCTACCGTATTTTAAATGAAACTTTCATAAGTTTACATTTCGTTAAGATATGGTAGACCGCCAATTCTATATACCACTGCGGTGTGCCACAATGTACAGAATTCTTGTCGAATCAAATTGGTGTACTGATCTGATATAGACAACACCAAATCCGCTGTTATTGGCACACTTTATAGAAAATGGGACAACACTTTACACTAAGTTACAATGACATTAGTAAATGCATTAACTAACGATTAACAATTTAACTTTCTAGCATTCCATGTTAAAGGAATTGTTCACTTTCAACATACATTTTCATGATCATTTACTCACCCCTTTGTCATGCAAGATGTTTTATGTATTTTTTTCTTTAGGCGAAAAGATATGAAGGTTTTTGATGAAAACATTCCGGGAGTATTCTCCATATAGTGGACATCAATGGACTCCAAACGGTTGAAGGTCTAAATGACAGTTTCAGTGCAGCTTCAAAGGGCTTTAAACGGTACTAGACGATAAATAAGGGTCTTATCTACCCAAACGATCGGTCATTTAAAAATAAAGTGTATATGCTTTATAAACACAAATGCATGCCTTGCTCTGTTCTGCTAAGCGTGATCGCAACTTCGCGTAATTACATTGAAATTGTTAGTTTATGGTGCATTAACTAATGTTAACAGACAGTCACAAATATAAGTAACTGCTGAAATGAACACGAATTGATATTAATAAATGATGTAGATGTATGGTTTTATGTTAGCTAATGCATAAACTAATTGTTAACAAATAGCACCTCATTGTAAAGTGTAACCGAAAACGCCTTCACAAAGCAGACGGTTTGTCTCACTTTTACTCCTGCAGGAGTAAACAGTAGGTTGCATTTCCCATTATGATCTATTTCCTTAGCTGAAATCTAAAACATATATAACATAACATAATATTTGATTGAGACCACATTTATAATAGGCCAGATAGCAAGAGAGACCCCTCAGAATGTCCACGCAAGGCCCTGTGATGGTTAATACTGTATGTTCACCACACACAACACACACACACTGTGATTAAAGCACATGCTGTAGTATTTCTGCTGCACTGCGCCACCTTGTGGCTGTACGCACATCTTCAGGAGAACACAGTCATATTACATCAAAGTCTTTATTATACAGATGATACACATTTCGTTTAAAATGCGGTTTGTTCAGTATGCCTATGCTCATTCACATCTCTCCTGTATTTCCTGAGGATCATTTTTCTCCGAATGCAAATCCTGTCTAAAGTCCTGTGAAGTCTGGAAGCGGAAGTGAACAGGACACGTGTCACAGCAGCAGTCATTTCATGAATTGATCAGGAATCTTTTCTCCAGATCCAGCTGAGCAGCAGCTCGCGCGCTGTAGATCACAAAGGCCCAAGATAACAGAACCACAGCCAGCAGAACCTGCACAACACAACTGACATTACGTCATCACGTCATCCACTGTGTCCCTGCGTACTCTGTACATTTGTCTGAACAAACTGACATGATAAAATTGATTTTTTTTTGCAGGTTAGTAAACGAATCTGTCAACGCAGAAATAAAAGTCAGATAAAATACCTTCATTATTGTTTTTTTGTTGTAAGCCTGATGCCAATATGTATAGAAATAAACACTTCGAGTATTGTCGTTTCACTAAACGTATGGTAACTTACAGGACATACATACAACAGTAACAATTACCCTAAATAACTTGAATCCACACATTTGTAAATAACGGTGTTTGTTTAAGAATAGTCTTTATTTCAGTTGGATTTCTAATGAGTTTAAACTTTGATTATAATATAAATGTGATACTTACAACTGATAATATTCCGTCCAAACACCGTCGACTCACGTGCATCATTAACAGTTAGTTGCAAAAGAACGCGTTTCATTTCAGATCAGGGAGTCCATTAGCACACTTAGCTTCTTAGCACGACCGATCGCCATGGCAACAACCGGAAGTGGAGAGCTCAGGTTGTATAAATGTGTTTTTTCAGCAGTGGGCTTGTTTGTTTGTTTCCAACACCAATTTAAACCACTTTAAAATGGCGTCGTAAAAAATGTTCATGCTGTTTGCTAAACGATTGAGGACGATTAAAACCCATTGACACATATGAGGCTATGTTTTATTTGAACGATTAAACTGGGTTCTCAAACTATATGATCGTATTGAAAATGCTACAATTGTTTGCAATTTGTTAATTACAATATTCCTTGCCGTCTGTATGTTTATGGTGTGTTTTTGTTCTCGTGTTTGTGACTCTGCTCAAGTGCACTGCAGCGCCGCTCCAGACCGCGTGAGGCGCGCATGCGTGTACCGCCACCGGAAGCGCCGCTCTGGCTGCTTGTGTTCTCAACAGCAGTGCTAAACAGCTTCGTCTCGTTGATTTTTAATGTTTATTTTCTATAATTGTATGATTTACTTGCCGCAAGAGACACGTGTACGTGACATAGATGTGTTAATGAGTGTGTTCGGCAGGATCCCAGTGTTTTACGCACCTGATATGTGGAGGTGATTATCAGGTGAGAATGTGTCTCATACAAACTGTGTTTTTATGTTTTATTTTGGATCATATTTCTCTTCTTGTTCATTTTTTAGCTGTAAAGATGATTTATAATCCCTGCCTTTCTGTATTTTGTGTGAAGTTTTGCATTATGGTGTGTAGGTTTCCTTATGTGTTCTCTGTTGCCATTATGTGTCTATGATGACGTCGATAATGTCACTGTTTTCAGGGAAATGTGAATGTTTTGACATATTAATCAAAATGTATTATGGGATACCCTGGTACAATGATGGTATGTGACTACAAAAACATGGTGCTGGGTTATCACTGTGGTGTTTACGTGGTTTTCAATGTACTGCATATAATAACAGGGTACACATCTAAAACTGTGGTACCATGGTAAAGTTTTTGATGAATATTCTCAACCTCTTCAGTAGACTAAATAAAATGATGAAGGATTGTGTTTTGGTGAACACGTCCTCATACAGTTACACAAATGTCAAGAGGACAGACACTGGATTAGGTTAGGTAGATATTGTAGGACAAAATACATCAAGAAGAGCAGAATAAAATAGGTGATTTGGTGAAACGGTGCATTTTTTAAGTAATTAGTTTGTTTAGTGTCTGTTGGCTCAAAATCTTTTTGATGATATGCTTTACATACATTCATTTCTGTCATTAGAAATCTAAATAATGACCACAATCACATTTTTGTTTTGATTGGTCTACTATTATTCTCAAATGTGGAAAAAGCATAAATCAGGAAGTTTTCCTACACTTTTGACCAGTAGAGTATGATTCAGGTCTCTCATTTAGTTTAAATCTATGATATTGTTGTTTTATCGCAGGCACAAACCACAAGAAAATAATATAACGCCCCTTAACTCATGGCTTCAGATATGATTATATCATTTTGAGTAAGTGTATGAAGCCAATGAGCAATACAGATGCTTGCTTTAAGTTTAGGTGCAGGTGGTATGAGGAATTTGCTTTTATTTGCTTTTTTAACAACAATTTTAGACCGTGAAAGAATCTTTCTTCTGTCAGCACACCTTGAACATGATCAGAACATGATTATTCAACCTGTTCAGATTAAAAATCATTCAGTGTTTGAGACAAACAGATAACAGGTCAACGTTTAACGTCTTATATCTTACGTGTGTTGTAGGAAATGGCGCCCACTAAGACAAAGTTGCGTTTGAAAAAGAAAGATGGCGTAGGAAAATCTCAGCGTTTGCTGGCCAATGCTTCTCCAGACTCCAAGTGTCCAATCTGCCTGGACGGCTTTAAAAACGTGGCATCGCTGGACCGCTGCCTGCATCAGTTTTGTTTCCGCTGCATCCACGAGTGGTCGAAGAACAAAGCTGAGTGTCCGCTCTGTAAGCAGCCGTTCCACTCCATATTCCACTCCTTCAAAGGAGATAACGACTTCAAGGAGTTTGTGCTCCAGCCGCCAGAGAATGGAGCGCCTGCTGCGGGCAGTCCCCCAGGACGTGTGCTCCGCCCCCGAGTGCTCAGAGGCAGAGAGAGGAGGAGCCACAGGTTACAACAACCCGCCCCTTCTGCTTCCTCCCCATTGGATGACGATGTGATGTTTGATGGTTTGTCAGACGCCGCCACGCTTACGGGGAACCAAGAAGTGCAGCATATGGTTATGCGTTTGACAGCGCGCCGCAGTGGGCGGGGTGAGGGGCGGAGCCTCAGGCGTCTGCGTGACCAGGATGTAGTGGCGTTCCGCCGCGCCCTCTACAGGACTGGTGTGCGTGTGCGAAACTCGAGGGACAGCAGCAGACAGAGGGACATTTCAGCTGCGTTCCTGCGGCAGAATACACCATGTCTGCGGCGGCTGTTGCCATGGCTGCAGCGTGAGCTGACGGTGTTGTACGGTTCGCACGGCTCGCTGGTGAACATTGTGCAGCACATCATCATGTCCCGTGTCACAAACTACAATATGGAGGAGTCGGCTATCCGGGATGAGCTCCGCCCCTTTCTGTTAGCACGTACTGACCACTTCCTGCATGAGCTGGTGAGTTTTGCACGCTCGCCCCTCAGCATGGAGGCTTATGATCAGCAGGCCATCTACGACTGCCCTGCCCCCAGCTACGAGGAGGGCAGTAGCTCCGATTCCTCAGTTATCGCCATCTCTGAGGTGAGAAACTCCTGCTTGACATCACAAACAACTGTAATGCTCATACTGTACATGTCGTAAGCGTGTATATTCTGGTTCTGGCTTTGACCTCACTTTGTTTTTCCTCACAGGATGATAATGCCACTGCTGATAACGTGACTGAGAATCCCTCAGTTCTCCAGGAACACGCTACCCCAGCGACTGTCACAGACAGTTTGCTGAGTGAATCAGCGTGGGATGATGAGACACCCGGTCCCTCCTATTCCACTCTCCTCCTCTCTTCCAGCCAATCGCAGGACGAGGGTCCGGAACCAAGCAGCAGCACAGACGCGCCGCTGGAACCAGCCGCCCCTGCTGCGAACGTGTCAGGTGGTCCAGGAGCAGTGGAAGATGAGGAAGAGTGTTTGATCGTGGGATATGTGAAGCCCATGGCCGAGCGGACGCCTGAGCTGGTTCACCTCTCCTCCGATTCGTCTGAAGAGGAGCAGGAGGCGAATGCCATGGACACAACAGCCACAGTACCAAAAGTAGAGGGATCACAGTCCCACGTGAACCAGCTTAGCCCAGCCCCCTCCCCAGGCCCCGCACCACCATCCAGTCCCCAGCTCACACGTTTGGACTCTCACACACAGCGATCACGAAGCAGAGAGAGAACCTCACGGAGCCGATCCCCGTCCTCTCGGGACCATCACGCACATCGCCACAGATCAAGAGACGGCTTTCAGTTGAGACTCAAGGACTTGGTACATCAACACTCGGACACGAAGGAGCACGGCATGATGTGGGAACCATCACATCCCACAGAAAGTCAAGATGGCAGCTGGTCAGACCACAGTCCAATGTCCATTTGGAGTAGTAGTGAACCCTCGCCTTCCAGACACGACATCAGTATTGACAGAGAACGTTCTCGCCGCGTTACGGAAAGATTCTCGCATTCTTCTCGGGATGAAGATCGAGGGCGAAGGAGAAGGATGAGCAGATCTCCTGACTCTGATTCGATTATCGGTTCCCGTCGTCTCGCCGATCGTTCCTGTGAGTCGCGAAAGAGCCGCAAGCGCAGGAGACGCTCGATCAGCAGCAGCAGCAGCAGTGCAGACTTGCGCTCAGAAAGATGTCGTCTGGACAAACCCAGTGGCAAACGCAAGTATAAAACACGGCATCTTGAGCGAGCCGCACAGCGCCAGCATGCAGAGGGATCAACATCTGCAGACAAACGCCCGGGTCACCGAGAACGTAAGCGCGGACGGGAACGACGGCTCAGTCGAAGTCCCAGCGTGGAGATTATCTTCGAGCGGAAAGCATCTGACTCACACATTCATCAGCGGAAGAAACGGAGACACCGGAAGAGAAAGAGAGAGCAGCGCTCACCCACAATCATCACTATCGACAGCGACAGCGATCGGACCATCGACTGTCTGGACCGTGTCTTGGATGTTATTGATCAAACGGCCGCAGACCTCGATGATGAGCAGAATGAGACGGGGAACACATTCAACCCAAGTTCAAACTCTCTCCTAGAATTCTCAAGTTCTCTCGTCCGCACACTCAACCTAGACGACTGTGTAGTGGATGTTGTCAAGACCAACACCAACACACAGTCCGTTCCAGACCCCATGACCATGACCCCCCCGTCGTCAGACACACGACTGCTGGAGTCTATACTGCAGGATCTTGAGGACTTTCTGCCGGAGGTGGAAGAAGAAACGAGGTCAAACCGCAGGAATCCTCTCACACAGACCGTTAGCCCTCGACGTGACCAAACAAACATGACAGAAGAGTCAGAAAGACTGAAGAACAGAACAACACACAATGATGAAGAGCAGGAGAACGACGACACACACTAATGATGTTTGTCTGAATGATGTGTGTGGTGTTTATAGATTCATTTAAAGACTGAGGTAATGTAACAGACGTGCTTGAGAAACATTCATAAAAACATTCTGTCATTTTCATTGTCATTGTCATGAATGTTAATGTTATATTTATGATGACAGTAATCCTCTGTCTCAGATCTGGTGCTGACTTGTCATGTGACACAACGCCTCCCAAAAACACTCGATGGCGACCCTCATTCTGCAAAACATTTGCAAGATTCACTCTAAAGGTTCACACCGCAAACGAGAACTATCATGCGAAGTATATTTCCACATCAACTGATGATGGTTTTAGTGACTAAGTGTTGTCTTAAATTCAGATCGATTTGCATCCTTAAAGGGACAGTGCACCCAAAAATCAGCATTGACTCCAAACCTGTATACATTTCTTTGTTCTGCGAAACACAAAGAAAGATATTTGGAAGAATGCTTTTTTCCAGACAGATCTCTTCTCCCATTGACTCCCATAGTATTTATATCCCCTACTATGGCAGTAAAAGGGGGACAAGATCTACTCAGTTACTGATATTCCTCCAAATATCTACCTTTGTGCTCAGCATTACAATAAAATGTATACAGGTTTGGAGTCAATACTGACAGAATTTTCATTTTATGCTGAACTGTCCCTTTAGAGTTCTGGGGTGGTCTGTTCTGTTGAATGAACAGTAGATTGACAGAAGGAATCTTTCAGATGTTTGTGTAACATGAGGGTTACACCTAAACATTAAACATCATTAAAAGAACAGTGTGTTTGTCAAACTCAGGGAACACGTGACCTCTGTCATGCCTCTATTACACTTTGTTTGTTTGTGTGCGTACGTAAGATATAATTCACTGATCATGTCCACTGTACACAAAAGCTTTCTTTACTATACAGCTGTAATGTCAGCAATCCATCAATAAAACCACGAAACACTGACACATGTCCAGCACATAACTGTAATGGGGTCAGCTATGGCCTAATGGTTAGAGCGTTGGTCTTGTGATCAGAAGGTTGCTGGTTCTAATCTCAGTGTCCGCAGGTCATGACTGAAGGGCCCTTGATCAAGACACCTTACCCCCTGATTGCTCTGCAGTAATGTGCCACTGTATAAAACTACTTGTAAGTCGCTTTGGATAAAAGCGTCTGATAAATGTAAATGTATGTTTTGAGTTATTACGGCTCAAATCAAAACCAGTTTGATTGATATGCATTGGACTGCACAATAAAAAAAGAACCAAACTCTTCACAAAGACAGTGAGTGTTAGACCCCGAACTCAGAAAGTGAAGAATTATTCACTGTTATAAAAATGTAAAGAAATGTTTGAATCATCACCATGTGCGTAAAGTATCTGCATTTATATTGATAGATTTACTTCTAAGTCCACAGATGGATTCAGCAATAGCTCGTGTAGGTTCCTCTTGCCAAATGTACCGCGGCGACATCTTTGTCATTTACACATATGTGCGTGTTTTTGTTGTTTTTAGGCACATGGGTGTTTCTGAAGTCAAAAGATCTGGGCGAAGGTTTTGTTTTCTATTTCGGGAAAACATGAGTTAATTCCTGAGAAACATCAAGGGATTGCAGGAGAAATGTCAAAACTTTACTCAATGAACGATGCTTTTTGATATGTTTGCACAATAAAGCACTAGTCAGTCTAAACGGAGGGATTGATTATAATGGTTAAAGAGTCTCGAGCTCTATAAACGGCTTTTGTCTCCGTTTCGTCTCTGCCCGTTTACTTTCACTTTCGTTTCAGGATCATCTGTTGTGTTGTGAGATCAGACTCGATCAGTTTTCATCAGACCGGCGGTGAAGCAGCACAGAGATGTACAAACTGGAGAAAGAAAATTTAAAGCGCTACAGCAAATATTTCACGAAGATTTTACGACCATCAGTGATCAAAGTCTTCATGAGTGAATACCTGGAGAAAGGTGGGTGCGAATCTCTCAACACACACGGTACCGTGCTGACAGTCGTAACGAGTCTATATTTATCCCCTAAACCTAAAGATCGTTGAACATTTTCAAAAATGATCGTTCTGTACAATTTATAGGATTTTTTGCGTATGGGAACATCACTTGTGGTCCTTATGAGCTGGTGTGCATTCAGGTTTAAGTGCCCACACACACACTTGATGACGTTGACACTATATGAATGAAGGTGAGGATATCTGTTCTTCTTGAAACCCGTCAAATATGAGATGTTGGGTAATTCGTGTCATATATCACAGTATTCAAATATTACATCATGTTGTTATAACATATATATAACCAGTGGCGCAAAAAGTGGGTATGCGCTATATGCGGCGCAAAGGGGCGCGCCAACGCAATGGTTTAAAAGATTTGAAATAATAAGTTATATACATTTTATAAAATGTATATAAGTAATTGTATATATAAAAAGTTATATACATTTTTGAGGACTAACAGACGGCACCGGTGCCTTCATAAGATTCCATCATATCATTTATTTCGACATAGAAGGGTAATATCGCGAGTGGGCGGGGCGCCGTGAGTTACGTTAAGTACGCAGTAACGTCAGTGAGTTGTCGTTGAAATTTGAAATTGAAAAAGATGGATAAACCAAAAAAGCCTTCGGGGGCTAAAAATAGAAAAAGAAAGATGGAAAAAGGAGATGTCCTGTCGAGGGATGCGACAGCAGCTAAATACCTGGATGGTGAAAGGCTACAGGTTAGATTTAAAATGTGACGTCTATTCTTGCAAATACAATATTCATGTTAACAGACGTTAGCTAGCGACCGTGGAATCATGAATAGATTTGCTACCAAACTTGGAGGTTTGCAAATATAATAATTGACTGGCAAGTGTTTGCTAACTTAATGCAAAATAATGTTGCTGCTGATATCTACATTTATATTTTGGTTAAACCCTATTGTAGCAATGCCATGCATGACATATCTCAATTTTATTAAAGTAAAATAAGAACTGGTAAATATAAGGTAGCAGGCACAATAAATGACTAGAAGCTGGAAAACATTACTTATGCAATAAGGCTGGTTTATCATGGATTTTATTTTACCACTAGCTTCATGTTAGCTCAGCTGTGCTGTCAGACATACAGGCTACTTTACATCTGCTGGGTGACATGGAAGCTGCAAGGGCCACATAAAGATCTGTGCTATATGTGTATGTATGTATGTATATATATCAGCACAGACCTTTAAACAGAGAGAGATGTGACCCTGTAATTACTTTTCTATATGTATGTGTGTCATATTTGTACTTTTTAAAATCCCAAATGTTAATGTAATTTCAACAGCAGCACAACCTTACTGCATAATAGTTGTCTTATCTGATGCCATCCCTAGGCTGATTAAAACATTTAATTTAGGCTGCTATATTTAACAGCGAGTTCATTTTATTCAAGTGTGAGGATGGTGGATCAGGAAAGACAGGGGAAAGGAACAGGATTGGGTCTAACATTAGGTGGAAGTGTAAAGGGAGCTTGATACCAACTTGATACCAACAGATTAATTTCTTAATATTATGAATATGGCAAAGGTAGGGGTGTAATTGTTCACAAAATTCAGGGTTCGATACGATACACTTGTCATGTTTCGGTACTGATCGGTACGTTTTAGATACGGCAAAAAGAAAGAAATTTCCATGAATACATTTTTATATTTTTGTGTTCATATACCATATAATTATGGTAGGCTTACAGCAGCTGTCTGATATACTTTTAAAATAAACCTTTATTATTTCAAGCCCATACATGATGATGTCCGGCACACTTTTTTATTTAGGGGGGGCGCCAAAACTGTTTCTGCATACCCCCCTAACACTGAGTACTTGCGCCCCTGTATATAACTATATATTTTATAGCTAATACTAAAGCTTTTCTTTAAAAGTGTAGCTTCAAACTCTCACAGTAGATGTAAATATAGTGTGTGTGTGTACATATAATAGTCCATACATGTATAGATATGTTCTTAAGTGAAAACACAGACTACTAATAAATTATTTTTAAATATACATGTCTTCTGAATGAATGAATGTAAATGAATAAACCTCATTTATGTTTTGTTATAGGGGTATTCCCATGGGATGCTCTGTTTGAATCCTTTAGAAAACTGCATTAATTAATTTTGTGTATATTAAAAGGTGTTAGATAAAGGTGTACAGTTTGTGTACTGTAAGCTGTGGCTCCTTGACAGACCTGTTGATCAGGTTAACCAGACTTATTATATATTAAATAATGAAGGATTCATGAATTTACAGCACATGGTCCTGAGCCTCAAACTGCACTTCAGATCTCATCTCTGTGGCCGTTTGTTTAAATTAATAAATGTACATGTTGTTCTGTTGGTACAGAGATGGTGGAGGGGATTCTGTCTACAGAGGAGACGTCTGTCACTGTGGCTGTGAGGCTGTTGATCGATCAGATCTGTGATCTAGATACGCCAGGCTGGTTTCAGGCCTTCATTGACATTCTTCGGGCCTCAGGTGACTTCACACAAACACAACGCCACCGAAACAATCAAACCCACATTTAAAGATGAGCTGATGAAAGGTCTTTGGTGCAGGACTGTATTCTCAATGCAACTTTTATTTATATAGCACTTTTACTATGCAGCCAGCATGTAAACAGTGGCGAGGAAACCCAAAATCTCTGGAGAACCCAGAATCAGCCAGGGGAACCAGTTCTCCTCTGACACCACTGCTGCATCTCTACAAGCTCCACAGTGCTCACACAACTAGGCCAAATAAACCACAAAAATTACATAATTGTTAGATGATAGATTTAATGTTATCTAAATATTCAAATATCCAAGTGCAGTTGCTATTTTGTTGTGTAGTGGGGACACTCTTTCAGCTCCACCATCTTGACTGGTCACAGACCTCGGAACAATGAGATAAGACAACTGAGAGCAGAATGCCATTCTACAAGTGCATCAGTTGTTATAGGAAGTGTTCCTGGTTCTGGTTGATCTAAATAATGCAGCCTAATAATCCTTTAGAGGATAGGTATTATAGAAGTGTTGTGTACGCAAGGTTGAAGAGATGCGTCTTTATGTAATCTAGATATAAACTTTGGCCGCTAGATAGGAAAATGATCTCCCACCTGCACTTGATTTTGAAAGTTTATGTCAGTGCTGAAGTACTTGAGTCCGGCCTGGTACTTGAGTCCAGACTCGAGATGTTTTTCTATAGTCTTGGACTTGTCTTGGACTCGTTGGTATCTGCCGTCAGACTCATCTCCTCCTCTGTATTTTCTCCTTCAAACCAAACCATTGATGAAGCATATATGTTTGCTTTAGTTTGACTCTTGACTTGAAGTTAATTATCTTTCCTATTTGAGTAGTGATGGGTGTCAAGATGTAAAAAAGATGATAAATAATACTAAGTGATATTATACTAAATAACTGATTTGATGTTCTGGTTCACGAAGTTAAGAGACTGTGCCAAATTAAACTGTAACTGTGATACTGTGCCTCTACAATTCTATTTTAGCACAATGTTATAAATGACAATGAAAACCTAACGTTAAAACACAAGAATCGCAAGAATCAAGAACCCAACTAAAGAAAATACTGATCACAATAATGATGTTTGTTGAAACTTCTAAATTTTTTCAACATTAATTGCGGTGGCAAAAGTGAAGTTGATTCAATGCAGTTAACACTGACAGGTCAACAAGCAGAGAATTGTTGGCCAGAATGTGATTGTTACACTACAATACAAAGAGCGAAAATGTGAAGTTGCACTTCAGCTTTATTGCTATACCTAAAGTAAAGAAATTACCTAATTTGATCCGCTTTTTGATCATTACAAATAAACTATGCAGTCTTGATTTTTGAAGATGATTCTTTTTTCTGTCTCTGTCTGGACCGTCTCATGTGGACTCGGTCTTGACTTGGACTCTACTTGTCCTGGTCTTGTCTAACACTTGACACAGGTGGACTTGACTACAGCCCCAACTGTCCAGAGCCCAAAGAGCGTAGTGAACATGAGGGACTGTATGGTAGTAGAAGCTCATCAGGTACTGTGAAGCAAAACCGTGAAGGGCCGAATAGGTTACTTACTTTTACGTTGCTTAATAGGTAGCAAGAGCAATTTTGACAGAACCGGGCTTCTCTGCATTTGATTGTGACAGCATATGACGTTATTTAGACTGTATTCTTAAAATAAAAAAGCGGGTTTGCAGGTGTTTGCAACATGATTTTCAAATGACAGATTAGTATCGAATAAAGTGCCCAGATTCCTACCTGAGGATGAGGGTTTTATTGAGCACCCGTCAATAGTTAAGCAGTAACTATTGTGAATGTATAGTGAATGTGTATCCACACATCGGCTGACTTCTCGTGTTATTTGATATAATTGAAGGGGTTAATGAAGTGTGAATGGATGTTGTGTGTGGTGACGGCGTCTCTTTGTGTTGTGTGTAGAGTATACAGGTCTGTATGATGCTTTGACGGAGTGGGACTTCAGTAAGTTTGAAAGTCTGCATGAACACAGAAAACTTCTGGAGAAGATCGAACCGTCCATCACCAAACACATGAAGCCCAGCGAGCTGCTTACACACATGAGTGACACACTCAAAACAAAAGAGTGTGAGGAGATCCGAGCGGTGAGACACACACACACGTCACTATCATCTCAAACACACACCAGCACATGTTACATCTGTGTGTATGTCTCAGGTGGAGACGCAGCGCGGTCTTATTGCCGCCAGTGAGATCATGGTGAAGTGTCTCCTGCGTTCAGATCAACACAACTGGTTTAAAGTGCTGAAGATGGCTCTGCACCAGTGTGATTTAACTCAAGCTTTACAACTGCTGGAGCCAAGTAAATTATTTTTTCTCTTCATATGCATCTTCATCCATCTTTACAGTTTCTGTGATGATGATTTGACTTACGTTTATCCTACAGATGGAGATGGGAAGGTTGTGAATGCACAGGATGAGGACATGGACACCTCGATCTCAGAAACCATTACAACTGTGGTTCAGTATCAAGAAGACGGCGAAAGTGACGATACTCTGCTAAAGAGCGCCAATAACATCAATGTCCCGGAGACATCAGGTACAGAGCCCAGGCCGTGATAACCACACTTGACAAACTCTTACTTGCGGTCTCTGCTCACCTGCTGTGACCTTTGACCTGTCTGCAGGGGTCGGGGGAGGTGAGAGGAAACTCAGGGAGTATCAGAAGGAGCTGAGTGCTGCGGCCGTTAACGGACAGAACACCATCATCTGTGCTCCTACAGGTACATGACACGTCACAATAACACATCAGTAATCGTCTTCATCATCAGTTGGGTGAAAAGTCCTTTCTGTTTCCTTCAGGATGTGGAAAAACTGTTGTGGCTTTGGCAATCTGTGAGAATCACCTGAAACGGTTCACTGGCAGGGCAAAGGTCGTCTTCTTGGCAACAAAGGTTGATGTATATGAACAGCAGCACAAACTTTTTAAGGAGCACTTCTCCTGCAAGGACCCCAGCATAAGGTATCTCTCTCTCTTTCTCTCTCTCTCTCTCACACACGCACACATCAGTGTGTAAATATGCCTCACAACTACATGTGTGATGATGTGTGTTTGTGTTCTTCAGGGTGACGGGGATGTGTGGTGATATGGAGGGTGTGTCTGTGCTCTGTTGCATTGAGAATTATGACATTGTGGTAATGACAGCTCAGATTCTGGTCAACGCTCTTAACAGTGGAGAGGTGGCGTCTCTCGAGCTGTTAACACTTATCCTGTTGGACGAGTGTCATAACACTACTGGAAAACACCCGTACAACAACATCATGACCCGTTACCTGGACACCAAACTCACCAGCAGAACACACTCTCTGCCACAGGTACCACACCACACTGTTCTCTTTTACACTGTTCTGTTCAACACTGTTCTCTTCCACACTGTACCCTTCAACACTGTACTCTTCAACACTGTACTCTTCAACACTGTACCCTTCAACACTGTACTCTTCAACACTGTACTCTTCAACACTGTACTCTTCAACACTGTACTCTTCAACACTGTACTCTTCAACACTGTACTCTTCAACACTGTACTCATCAACACTGTTCTCTTCCACACTGTTCTCTTCAACACTGTACCCTTCCACACTGTTCTCATCAACACTGTTCTCTTCCACACTGTACTCTTCAACACTGTTCTCCACACTGTTCTCTTCCACACTGTTCTCTTCCACACTGTTCTCCTCCACACTGTTCTCTTCCACACTGTTCTCTTCCACACTGTACTCTTCCACACTGTTCTCTTCCACACTGTTCTCTTCCACACTGTTCTCCACACTGTTCTCTTCCACACTGTTCTCTTCCACACTGTTCTCTTCCACACTGTACTCTTCCACACTGTTCTCTTCCACACTGTTCTCTTCCACACTGTTCTCCACACTGTTCTCTTCCACACTGTTCTCTTCCACACTGTTCTCTTCCACACTGTTCTCTTCCACACTGTTCTCTTCCACACTGTTCTCCTCCACACTGTTCTCATCAACACTGTACTCTTCAACACTGTACTCTTCAACACTGTTCTCTTCCACACTGTTCTCTTCCACACTGTTCTCTTCCACACTGTTCTCTTCCACACTGTTCTCCTCCACACTGTTCTCATCAACACTGTTCTCTTCCACACTGTTCTCTTCCACACTGTTCTCCTCCACACTGTTCTCATCAACACTGTTCTCCTCCACACTGTTCTCTTCAACACTGTTCTCTTCCACACTGTTCTCATCAACACTGTACTCTTCCACACTGTACCCTTCAACACTGTACTCTTCAACACTGTACTCTTCAACACTGTACTCTTCAACACTGTTCTCTTCCACACTGTTCTCTTCCACACTGTTCTCCTCCACACTGTTCTCATCCACACTGTTCTCCTCCACACTGTTCTCATCAACACTGTACTCTTCAACACTGTACTCTTCAAGACTGTACTCTTCCACACTGTTCTCTTCCACACTGTTCTCCTCCACACTGTTCTCATCAACACTGTACTCTTCAACACTGTACTCTTCAACACTGTACTCTTCAACACTGTACTCTTCAACACTGTACTCTTCAACACTGTACTCTTCAACACTGTACTCTTCAACACTGTACTCTTCAACACTGTACTCTTCAACACTGTACTCTTCAACACTGTACTCTTCAACACTATTCTCTTCCACACTGTTCTCTTCCACACTGTTCTCCTCCACACTGTTCTCATCAACACTGTTCTCTTCCACACTGTTCTCTTCAACACTGTACCCTTCCACACTGTTCTCATCAACACTGTTCTCTTCCACACTGTACTCTTCAACACTGTTCTCCACACTGTTCTCTTCCACGCTGTTCTCTTCCACACTGTTCTCCTCCACACTGTTCTCTTCCACACTGTTCTCTTCCACACTGTACTCTTCCACACTGTTCTCTTCCACACTGTTCTCTTCCACACTGTTCTCTTCCACACTGTTCTCTTCCACACTGTTCTCTTCCACACTGTTCTCCTCCACACTGTTCTCATCAACACTGTACTCTTCAACACTGTACTCTTCAACACTGTTCTCTTCCACACTGTTCTCTTCCACACTGTTCTCTTCCACACTGTTCTCTTCCACACTGTTCTCCTCCACACTGTTCTCATCAACACTGTTCTCTTCCACACTGTTCTCTTCCACACTGTTCTCCTCCACACTGTTCTCATCAACACTGTTCTCCTCCACACTGTTCTCTTCAACACTGTTCTCTTCCACACTGTTCTCATCAACACTGTACTCTTCCACACTGTACCCTTCAACACTGTACTCTTCAACACTGTACTCTTCAACACTGTACTCTTCAACACTGTTCTCTTCCACACTGTTCTCTTCCACACTGTTCTCCTCCACACTGTTCTCATCCACACTGTTCTCCTCCACACTGTTCTCATCAACACTGTACTCTTCAACACTGTACTCTTCAAGACTGTACTCTTCCACACTGTTCTCTTCCACACTGTTCTCCTCCACACTGTTCTCATCAACACTGTACTCTTCAACACTGTACTCTTCCACACTGTTCTCTTCCACACTGTTCTCCTCCACACTGTACTCTTCAACACTGTACTCTTCAACACTGTACTCTTCCACACTGTTCTCTTCCACACTGTTCTCCTCCACACTGTTCTCATCAACACTGTTCTCTTCCACACTGTTCTCCTCCACACTGTTCTCTTCCACACTGTTCTCTTCCACACTGTTCTCCTCCACACTGTACTCTTCAACACTGTACTCATAAACACTGTACTCTTCAACACTGTTCTCCTCCACACTGTTCTCATCAACACTGTTCTCTTCCACACTGTACTCTTCCACACTGTACTCTTCAACACTGTACTCTTCAACACTGTAGTCTTCAACACTGTACTCTTCAACACTGTTCTCTTCCACACTGTTCTCCTCCACACTGTACTCTTCAACACTGTACTCATAAACACTGTACTCTTCAACACTGTTCTCCTCCACACTGTTCTCATCAACACTGTTCTCTTCCACACTGTACTCTTCCACACTGTACTCTTCAACACTGTACTCTTCAACACTGTAGTCTTCAACACTGTACTCTTCCACACTGTTCTCTTCCACACTGTTCTCCTCCACACTGTTCTCATCAACACTGTTCTCTTCCACACTGTTCTCTTCCACACTGTTCTCATCAACACTGTTCTCTTCCACACTGTTCTCATCAACACTGTTCTCTTCCACACTGTTCTCATCAACACTGTTCTCTTCCACACTGTTCTCTTCCACACTGTTCTCCTCCACACTGTACTCATCAACACTGTTCTCATCAACACTGTTCTCATCAACACTGTTCTCTTCCACACTGTTCTCATCAACACTGTTCTCATCAACACTGTTCTCTTCCACACTGTTCTCTTCCACACTGTTCTCTTCCACACTGTTCTCATCAACACTGTTCTCTTCCACACTGTTCTCCACACTGTTCTCTTCCACACTGTTCTCTTCCACACTGTTCTCTTCCACACTGTTCTCCTCCACACTGTTCTCATCAACACTGTTCTCTTCCACACTGTTCTCTTCCACACTGTTCTCCTCCACACTGTTCTCATCAACACTGTTCTCCTCCACACTGTTCTCTTCAACACTGTTCTCTTCCACACTGTTCTCTTCCACACTGTTCTCTTCCACACTGTTCTCTTCCACACTGTTCTCCTCCACACTGTACTCATCAACACTGTTCTCATCAACACTGTTCTCATCAACACTGTTCTCTTCCACACTGTTCTCTTCCACACTGTTCTCTTCCACACTGTTCTCTTCCACACTGTTCTCTTCCACACTGTTCTCCACACTGTTCTCTTCCACACTGTTCTCTTCCACACTGTTCTCTTCCACACTGTTCTCCTCCACACTGTTCTCATCAACACTGTTCTCTTCCACACTGTTCTCTTCCACACTGTTCTCCTCCACACTGTTCTCATCAACACTGTTCTCCTCCACACTGTTCTCTTCAACACTGTTCTCTTCCACACTGTTCTCTTCCACACTGTTCTCTTCCACACTGTTCTCTTCCACACTGTTCTCCTCCACACTGTTCTCATCAACACTGTTCTCTTCCACACTGTTCTCTTCCACACTGTTCTCCTCCACACTGTTCTCATCAACACTGTTCTCCTCCACACTGTTCTCTTCAACACTGTTCTCTTCCACACTGTACTCTTCAACACTGTACTCTTCAACACTGTACTCTTCAACACTGTACTCTTCAACACTGTTCTCTTCCACACTGTTCTCTTCCACACTGTTCTCCTCCACACTGTTCTCATCCACACTGTTCTCCTCCACACTGTTCTCATCAACACTGTACTCTTCAACACTGTACTCTTCAAGACTGTACTCTTCCACACTGTTCTCTTCCACACTGTTCTCCTCCACACTGTTCTCATCAACACTGTACTCTTCAACACTGTACTCTTCAACACTGTACTCTTCCACACTGTTCTCTTCCACACTGTTCTCCTCCACACTGTTCTCATCAACACTGTTCTCTTCCACACTGTTCTCCTCCACACTGTTCTCTTCCACACTGTTCTCTTCCACACTGTTCTCCTCCACACTGTACTCTTCAACACTGTACTCATAAACACTGTACTCTTCAACACTGTTCTCCTCCACACTGTTCTCATCAACACTGTTCTCTTCCACACTGTACTCTTCCACACTGTACTCTTCAACACTGTACTCTTCAACACTGTAGTCTTCAACACTGTACTCTTCAACACTGTACTCTTCCACACTGTTCTCTTCCACACTGTTCTCCTCCACACTGTTCTCATCAACACTGTTCTCTTCCACACTGTTCTCTTCCACACTGTTCTCATCAACACTGTTCTCTTCCACACTGTTCTCATCAACACTGTTCTCTTCCACACTGTTCTCATCAACACTGTTCTCTTCCACACTGTTCTCTTCCACACTGTTCTCCTCCACACTGTACTCATCAACACTGTTCTCTTCCACACTGTTCTCTTCCACACTGTTCTCTTCCACACTGTTCTCTTCCACACTGTTCTCCTCCACACTGTACTCTTCAACACTGTACTCATAAACACTGTACTCTTCAACACTGTTCTCCTCCACACTGTTCTCATCAACACTGTTCTCTTCCACACTGTACTCTTCCACACTGTACTCTTCAACACTGTACTCTTCAACACTGTACTCTTCAACACTGTACTCTTCAACACTGTACTCTTCCACACTGTTCTCTTCCACACTGTTCTCCTCCACACTGTTCTCATCAACACTGTTCTCTTCCACACTGTTCTCTTCCACACTGTTCTCTTCCACACTGTTCTCCTCCACACTGTTCTCATCAACACTGTACTCTTCAACACTGTACTCTTCAACACTGTTCTCATCAACACTGTACTCTTCAACACTGTTCTCTTCCACACTGTTCTCTTCCACACTGTACTCATCAACACTGTTCTCTTCAACACTGTTCTCTTCCACACTGTACTCATCAACACTGTTCTCATCAACACTGTTCTCTTCCACACTGTTCTCTTCCACACTGTTCTCATCAACACTGTTCTCTTCCACACTGTACTCTTCCACACTGTTCTCTTCCACACTGTTCTCTTCCACACTGTTCTCCTCCACACTGTTCTCATCAACACTGTTCTCATCAACACTGTTCTCTTCCACACTGTTCTATTCCACACTGTTCTATTCCACACTGTACTCATCAACACTGTACTCCTCCACACTGTTCTCATCAACACTGTACTCTTCAACACTGTACTCTTCCACACTGTTCTCTTCAACACTGTACTCTTCCACACTGTTCTCTTCCACACTGTTCTCCTCCACACTGTTCTCATCAACACTGTACTCTTCAACACTGTTCTCATCAACACTGTTCTCTTCCACACTGTTCTCTTCCACACTGTTCTCTTCCACACTGTTCTCTTCCACACTGTTCTCTTCCACACTGTACTCATCAACACTGTACTCCTCCACACTGTTCTCATCAACACTGTACTCTTCAACACTGTACTCTTCCACACTGTTCTCTTCCACACTGTTCTCCTCCACACTGTTCTCATCAACACTGTACTCTTCAACACTGTTCTCATCAACACTGTTCTCTTCCACACTGTTCTCTTCCACACTGTTCTCTTCCACACTGTTCTCTTCCACACTGTTCTCTTCCACACTGTTCTCTTCCACACTGTACTCATCAACACTGTTCTCTTCAACACTGTACTCTTCAACACTGTTCTCTTCAACACTGTTCTCATCAACACTGTACTCTTCAACACTGTACTCTTCAACACTGTACTCTTCCACACTGTTCTATTCCACACTGTTCTCTTCCACACTGTACTCTTCAACACTGTACTCTTCCACACTGTTCTCTTCCACACTGTTCTCTTCCACACTGTTCTCCTCCACACTGTTCTCATCAACACTGTACTCTTCCACACTGTACCCTTCAACACTGTACTCTTCAACACTGTACTCTTCCACACTGTTCTCTTCCACACTGTTCTCCTCCACACTGTTCTCATCAACACTGTACTCTTCAACACTGTTCTCATCAACACTGTTCTCTTCCACACTGTTCTCCTCCACACTGTTCTCATCAACACTGTACTCTTCCACACTGTACCCTTCAACACTGTACTCTTCCACACTGTTCTCTTCCACACTGTTCTCTTCCACACTGTTCTCTTCCACACTGTTCTCATCAACACTGTACTCTTCAACACTGTTCTCATCAACACTGTACTCTTCAACACTGTTCTCCTCCACACTGTTCTCTTCCACACTGTTCTCTTCCACATTGTTCTCTTCCACACTGTTCTCTTCCACACTGTTCTCATCAACACTGTACTCTTCCACACTGTACCCTTCAACACTGTACTCTTCAACACTGTACTCTTCAACACTGTACTCTTCCACACTGTTCTCTTCCACACTGTACTCTTCAACACTGTACTCATCAACACTGTACTCTTCCACACTGTACTCTTCCACACTGTACTCTTCAACACTGTACTCTTCAACACTGTACTCTTCAACACTGTACTCTTCCACACTGTTCTCATCAACACTGTTCTCTTCCACACTGTTCTCATCAACACTGTTCTCTTCCACACTGTTCTCTTCCACACTGTTCTCTTCCACACTGTTCTCTTCCACACTGTTCTCTTCCACACTGTTCTCATCAACACTGTACTCTTCAACACTGTACCCTTCAACACTGTACTCTTCAACACTGTACTCTTCAACACTGTTCTCATCAACACTGTTCTCTTCCACACTGTTCTCATCAACACTGTACTCTTCAACACTGTACCCTTCAACACTGTACTCTTCAACACTGTACTCTTCAACACTGTTCTCATCAACACTGTTCTCTTCCACACTGTTCTCATCAACACTGTTCTCCTCCACACTGTTCTCATCAACACTGTTCTCATCAACACTGTACTCATCAACACTGTTCTCATCAACACTGTACTCATCAACACTGTTCTCATCAACACTGTACTCTTCAACACTGTACTCTTCAACACTGTACTCTTCAACACTGTACTCTTCAACACTGTACTCTTCAACACTGTACCCTTCAACACTGTACTCTTCAACACTGTTCTCATCAACACTGTACTCATCAACACTGTTCTCATCAACACTGTACTCTTCAACACTGTACTCTTCAACACTGTTCTCCTCCACACTGTTCTCATCAACACTGTACTCTTCCACACTGTACCCTTCAACACTGTACTCTTCAACACTGTACTCTTCCACACTGTTCTCTTCCACACTGTTCTCCTCCACACTGTTCTCATCAACACTGTACTCTTCAACACTGTTCTCATCAACACTGTTCTCTTCCACACTGTTCTCCTCCACACTGTTCTCTTCCACACTGTTCTCTTCCACACTGTTCTCTTCCACACTGTTCTCTTCCACACTGTACTCATCAACACTGTACTCCTCCACACTGTTCTCATCAACACTGTACTCTTCAACACTGTTCAACACTTTTTTAAAACTTTTCTGTTCCACTGTGTTCTCTTCTGTTCCACCCTATTATCTTCTGTTCCACACTGTTCTGTTCAACACTTTCTTGTTCAACTCTGTTATCTTCTGTTCAACACTGTTCAGTTCAACACTTGTTTAAAATGCAAATTTGGTTTAATTTAGTAAATTTTGTGTTGTATTCTGTTGGTTCATAAATTTGTCTATGTATCTCAGGTCGTGGGATTGACAGCATCAGTTGGCATTGGAAATTTCAAGAGTCTGCTGGAGGCTGAGAGCAATATCTTACAGCTGTGTGCCAACCTGGACACCAGGGTCATCACCACGGTTACCAAACACCTGGATGAGCTCAGATCTTATGTGCACACACCTGAGAAACGTCAGTATTACACAAACACACACAGGTGTATTTGTTAATAATTGGATGATTATTAACACTATGATGTTTGTGTTTATGTCAGAGTTTTTTGATGTTCCTCAGCGCACTTCTGATCCGTTCATCACAATCATCAAACAAATCATGAGTCAAATTGAGCAGCTGGCCCAGAACACCTACAGCATTGGTACATAAGCTTCACATCTATACACACATACTGCAGAGACACACACTAACACACACGTGTGTTTTACAGGGGGCCTGTCAAACCTTCAGAACCGTGATTACGGCTCTCAGGTGTATGAGCAGTGGATCGTCTCTGTTCAGAAGAGCTGCAAGGTTCTACAGATGGAGAATCCAGAAGAGGAAAGCAGAATCTGCAGAGCGCTCTACAACTACACTGAACATCTGCGGGTGACTCACACATTCATACACTCTTCACAAAAGTCATAAACACTTCATTCATTTTTTAACAAAATACTAACCAATCAAATCAAACTGCATTATTGTACATGTTCCATATTATTGTGTCTGTATATCTGCCTGTTAAACATTTTTTCATTTGCTGTCAGAAATATAATGACGCTCTGATCATCACCGAGGACGCCCGGACTAAAGATGCTCTGGATTATCTGGATGGGTTTTTTGAACAAGTCCGAAATGCCGGCTATGGCGAAACTGAGAGGAAACTCACCGAGTTCTTTGACAGTAAAGAATTTTAATGTTTATTTTTTACCCTTCTTTGCCATAAATCAACAATATATGTTATTATACATTTAGATTGAAATTAAATATCAGTTGGTCTCAGGTCAGTCTTATTGAATCAGGTCAGAGGTCACAGTTGCTGGATTTGGCCACAAACGGACAGCAGAACCCGAAACTAGAGGAGCTGAAGTACATTCTGGAGGAGGAATATCACAGCAACCCTCAGACCCGAACGGTCCTGTTCGTCAGGACACGAGCCCTCGCTGATGTGAGTCTGAGACCACACACACACACACACACACTGTTCACACGCTCAAGTTGATTGTGTGTTTTTCAGGCCATGAAGAAATGGATTGATGACACAGATTCACTGAGTTTCCTGAATCCTGGAGTTCTGATTGGAAAAGGACGCAAATCCAACAGTAACAGCTCAGGTGAGAATCCACACACACACATTCATGTAAATGGAGTGTATAGTTCTTGTGTGTGTAGTGCAGTCTGCTGTGATGTTGTTGTTGTTGTACAGGAATGACTCTGAACAATATGAAGGGTGTTCTGGAGTCTTTTAAGAGCTCGGATAACAATAAGATTCTCATCGCCACATCTGTCGCTGATGAGGGTATCGATATCCCACAATGCAACCTGGTGCTCATGTATGAGTATGTGGGTAATGTGGTGAAGATGGTCCAAGTAAGAGGTAACAAACACACACACACACACTTTTTTTCCAAAATAAAGTTGTAAGATCTGTCCCATCATGCCCATCTGTGTGTGTTGTGTAGGTCGTGGTCGGGCGCAGGACAGTCGATGTTACCTCATCTCCAGCTGTAAGGAGCGCATTGAGAAGGAGAAGATGAACATGTCTAAGGAGAAGATGGTGGAGGAAGCCGTCGCACGTCTGCAGAGCAGCCCGACTACAATCAGCAGCAAGGTTCTGCTCCGCCACCACATGTCTTACACATCTTCCTTCGTCTGAAATGACACATGACTCTTTACACACGTGTGTGTTTGTTCAGGTGGACATGCTACAGAAAGAAGATAAAGTCCGGAGAGATCACATCAGATCCAGTCCTGACAAACCAAAAACGCAGGCCACCTATGAGTTGCTCTGTGGCAAATGTAAGACGTTTGCATGTCTGAGTGACGACCTCAGAGTCGTACAGGTATGATAAAAACTGTAAGAACACTCCTCTGTTTCTTTACTAATGTCAGAAATGTGTCACCACATGACCTTCTGTAGTCCTGGACCTGCGTTTGTCATCATGTTGTTCTTTTGTGTTCTCTGCAGGCGAGTCATCACATTGTTCTGGATCATTCCATCTTCAAACGCTGTATAACAGAACCTCATAAAAAGCCCAAAACCTTTGATGGTATCTGTAAGAAGGAGAAGCTGCTGTGTAGCAACTGCAAATATGACTGGGGGATCATCGTCTCTTACCTCAACATACAGGTAACACACACACAAACTCAGCATATCGTCCTGCCTTCTTATGTTTAGTGTAGATGTCATGAAGGGTTAAATGGCTGTTGTGTTTTTTCAGGATCTGCCGGTGCTAAAGATCGAGAGTTTCACCCTGCAGGACCGTAACACTCAGAAACAGTCCTACTTCAGGAGATGGCGCGATGTGACGTTTGCTATACGAGAGTTTGAAGTCACAGAGATCACTCCAGAATCATGGCCATTAAGAGAATGAGTGACATACGTACAGAGATCAACACTGAACACTGCCAGGATAAAGACAACAGACAGTAGATTAGAAACATTTCATAATAACCTAATAATAGTTACTTTTCACCAAACAATAACTGCAAAAGATATATTAAAAATATACATGAACAATTCTTTTGTAGTTGTATAATATTATTTTTAGAATTATATCCTTGATAGTAATGTACATGTACACATATTTTAATGAAAATCTTCGTAGAGTATTTGAGCAGCAAATAAATCAAAATGAATGAATTAAAATAAATGATTTGTCTTTACAGTAATCTTTTATTAGGAGCGTGTACTGAAACTTTAAATAAAATAAAAAATGTGCCTATGTCATGAATACATTTATTTAATCTGATTTATTTTTACCAATTGTTCTAAAATCTGTGGTTCTTTTATTTGATAGCATCATGAGCAAGGTTGTATTAGTTTACTTACATTAAAACGTTTAAGTGGTTTTGTTTATTGAAATCAAATAAAAGATTGGCCTAAACATTATGGAGAATAAAACATAAACAAACAAAAAATTTAAATGTTGCTTTAGAAATAAACTGAAATACTTAAATAATAAACAACTAAAATGAATTAACAACATGTTTGAATATTTAACAATTACATTAAAAATAAAAATCTAAAAATAAAAGCAAATTTAAACGTTACTTAATAAAAATGTATAAATAAAGTTAATGAATAAAAATGAAATAAAACTAAAATCTTAACTATAATAACTGTCATTTTCAGTCACTAAAGTCTTTCCGGAGAGATCGTGAGAATTTGAGAATATTGTCCTGGCCAAAATTACGAAAAATATGTATTTATTATTTAACATTATTTATCTCAGTAGTTCTCATTACGGTTTTGCACATGAATGCATGTTTTAGTTCAATGTGAATTTAGGAAATGACTATATAGAACAATAAAAATGAATGAAATGTGTTTAATTTTCTTGAAAATAATGTATCAGTGTAAAAATCTTAATGTGTTTAAAACATGCATTACAAAACAAAGCAAGATTTGTTGTTTGATTTTAGGTTGAAATGAGATCTGGATGTGATTTCATGACGTTCACCCTCGAGCTGTTGAATCCAATCAGAACTGAATATTTCACAAACATGATTTCAGTTCTGAATCTGCATTTAGATAATATATTTCAGTCTGTGATATGATATTATATGTGATGTTTTTAATGATAAACATCTTGCAGGTTATTTATATATAATGCATGAATATTTGAAAACACAAAGCAGTGTGCTTAAAAATATATTTATTTATTCATGTATATTTTAACACCCTGCTTTGTGTATAAAAAACATTCATGCATTTTCCAGCTTACTGAAAAAAGGTTCAAAATGAAATAGAATAAATCAATGTAATATTTATACAATTTTTCAGTCGACTCTGAGCCCTGGAGAATATGTCTTTGTCCCTCACACACACACACACACACACACACACGTTCAGACGTTGTGTGTGTGATGTAAATCACGGGCGAGAGTGAAGGCATCTCACAACCCCTCCCTCCTTCTAGAACACAGGACTTCATGTCATTGTAATTCATGTTGCCTAGCAACATGGGAGCCGTCATAGAGGCCCAACAATAAAGAGATGACATGTACAGTGATGTGCTGAGCGCTTTAACGCCGAGATATGCCTCCGCCATCTTTACCCCGCTCATCTGAGCTCGGAGGAAGCAATGAAACCCACAGCGACTGACATCTTACCACGTCCCTCCTGTTGAGTCCGCCACACATTCAACAAAAGATACCGTACAGGTGCAGAGAAACCAAAACAGCACAAACAAAAGAGCCAGACGGCCAGTCACACTTCAAAAGGATCACATTTAATGAACAAGTCTCTTATTCATCAAGACAGTGAGGTGTCACAACAGCAATAAACAAAGTTCATTTCTTTAAGTCTTTAGTTAAAAACAAAACACTTTTCTACCCATGCAACAGAAAGGTGGTTTAAAGGGACAGTTCAGACAAAAATATCAATTGTGTCATCATTTATTCCTCCTCATGTGCTTCTATAAACTTGTACGTGTCTCGTTTATTTCCTCAATGGGGTTCAGTGTTGTTTGATGATCAACATTCTTCAAATATATTCTTTTTTGTTCGGAAGAAGAGAGAAACTCATACAGGTTTGACACGGCACGAGGGCGAACAAATTATTATTCACTCACGTTCATGAAGCACTTTTTAAAATAATAAAGAAATAGTCCTTTCAAAGACTTTTACACAATATTAAAAAGTCATATTTCAAGCTTTGCACGAGGAACAGACTGAAATGTAAGTTAATTTATTTCTTGTTAATCATCTCAGATGGACTGTTTGTGTCGTTCATATGATTTCTTCAGTGTATTTTGGTCTGTTCTTTATGTAAAGCTCTCAAATGGCTTTCGATGACTTGGAATAAAGCGGATGAATGGTTTGGACATTTATGGGTGTTTTGTTTTTCGTCATTTTGGGGGATGAAAACAGTCCCGAGTCACTTTCATTATATGAAAATGTTTCTTGTACAAATTCCCAGTTTGTGTTCCAGAAAAGAACGTCACATGAGTGAATTATGACAAAAGTGACATTTTTGCGCAAACTCTTCCCTTCAGACACGGACGAGATCCTGATACGACTGAAATCAAGTCTCTGTTTCTCTACGTCTGTCGGTGTTCGGGTGAGTTGAGGTCAGTGAGTCTCTCCGCTGCTGAACGACCTCTGTGCCACAGTGAGTCCTGAGGGGAAGGGTAGAAAGCGAGGGCGAGTCCCTGATCGCGGGGGGATTGTAGGGTTATGACCTGCAGTTCTTCAGTGATGTGATTTGTTTTTCAGAAGAACCAGCGGAAGGTGTCGGCCGCTCCTGCTGATGGTGCTCTCTGAGCGAAGAGAACACAAGAAACAAAATGTAAGAATTTCTGCACACAGCTCAGTTTAGCTCATTGAGATGTCATCATTAATGTCAATCTTATGAGCTTTACACAGCTACTGAGAGCCAGAAACTGAGGATACCTGTCACCGTTTACTAATCTAATTATACTACATATTTCTTCTTTCAGATCAGAGTTATTTTTGTTTTACTGTAGTTTTATTTTATACGTTTTTTCGGTTTAGATTTGATTATGCGCTAATGACATTTTTTTATACTGGAATTTATGTTTAGTTTATTTATGTTTTGATTGGTCAATCATTTAATGCCTCAACTTTGTTTCGGATTCATTTCATTTCAAATTTTGTTTAATTTTGAATGAACAAAATGTTTTCGTCATTTTGCCTTTAGTAAATGCTAATAATCCTGACACTGATATACTTTTTGGGTGAATGATAATTCTGACCATAACGTCAGCATGTATTTGTCGTATATAGAATTCTAGAAAGCACTATTATTATTGTCCTTTGTTGCGTTGTTCCCCTT
>NC_136780.1:483235-486557 GCF_947034865.1 Barbatula barbatula | reverse complement strand
AAAAAAATAGCTGTGAGTCCAGAGAACAGTAAACATCATCACGCAACAAAAATCTATAAAACAAACTCTTCAACACACACAAGCGCACACACGCGCACACACGACTGACAGAAACACACATTTGGTCTTTAAAGTAAAAGGTTAAATTCATTAAAGCAGCTATTTTGAGATGGTTTTCAGCCGTCTGATTGGTCCAGTCCACGTTTAAAAGAACAAGAAGAAATAAACTAAACTCTTGTTGAACTCTTGTCAGCTTTGAGGTACTTCATGAAGATTGTAAGTGTGACGTTCATGAGTTCAGGAGTGTGATAATAACTGTACAGTGAGTTTGGATTGAATTGGTGTTATGGTGAAATGCTCTCTTTATTCTACGAGTGTCTACAGCGGGCCGCACATGTGATGCTTTGGTTTTTTGATGAGCGCTGGTTTTGTTAGGATGTGTGCTTGTCATTCTGCGCTGGCCTGTGTCATCTGTATGACTGTGCTCACGTCATCACGGTGTGTTTGCGGGAGAATTCTTCAGACTGCTGAGAGCTGCGTGAATGCGGAAATGAAGTCGAGACTCCATGGAATAATCTTTATAATTTAACCTGAAATAAAACACATTATGTTAGTATACTTGTCACATCAGAGGATTATCAGAAAATAGGGTCTCAAGTGCAGACGGAGAAAAACAAACCCATTGAAATGGAAGACGTGTGTGTGTGTAATGAAGAGATGAAAACTCACTTGGCATCTTCGATGTATCGCGTGGCTTTGATGTAATCGCCCTGTTGTTTGGACAGTAAGCCCAACTCATAGAGAGTGAAGGGAATCAGATAATGATCATAACGGATTATCTTCTCACTGCAAACACACAAACACCATGATCAGATGTTCTGGATCTACAGCTGCAGTTGTGTGTAGTGTTGTGTAGTGTTGTTACCTGCTCAGCACCTGTGTGAAACAAAGCTCCGCCTGCATCAACCTGCCCAGATGTTTCAAACACAAACCCTTCAACAACTGCACCAGACACTGATCATCTGGATGAAACTCTGACGGATCTGAAAACAAACACACATTAAACATCCACAGTTGTGTATCTAAATATGTCAAGTCTTTGGCCCTATCGTACATATGCAGGTCATTATGAGGAACAGAAAACAGACTGCGCCATAGATCGACTCGAACCTGCTCTAAAGTCTAAAGTCAACGGTGCAATATTTGTTTAGATATTTAAAGAGCATGTTAGGAATATGTGCCTATAGGCGTGTGGACAGCGCTTGTACATTCTGCTTATTACACAAAGAGGGACACACAGAAGCACACAATAATGACAAATATTTACACAAATGAATTACAATGTAAACGTTTATTATTGTGGCAATAAAGACATAAAGATACCGCGAGCGCAACTGGCTCTTAAAGGGAATGGAAGGTGACACTCTATTGGCTTATAGCACGTTACGCCCAAAAAACACCCATCACTCATTAAGACAATCAGGACAACCGGTGTATACCACGTTTTAGCAAAAGTGGATTCGGAGTGCACCTGCGCTTTAAACCATGTGCTAAGATCCTGAAAATATGGCCCCTTGTGTTTATACATTTGGGCCCAGTTTCACAGACACGGCTTATCTTAAACCAGGACTACGCCTCTGAGAAATTAACATATATGTCTCTTTTATAAAAATACATTACTGGGGAGCATCTCGAGACAAAACAATGGCACGGATATATTTGAAGAGAAGTTATATTCAGTTAACACAGGTCAAACATTCACTTTAGTCTGAGCATAGCTGAAGCCTTGTCTGTGAAACCGGCCCTTGATGTTTTATAAAACTGTAGCAGTTTAAAAGTGTTAATGTTTCATTAAATCAGTGTTTCCCAAACTGGGGTCCATGAAGGAATTTTTGGGGGGTTTCGTTGTTTCCATTACTTCCATAAAAGTTTAAATGGCAAAGAAATTATTAGAAATAACAATAGTTGGGCAAAATATAAAATAATTTGGAAGTTAAACATGTAGAAACATTGAAACGTTCTTCCTCAGGGGGAACATCAGGTAAATGACTGAGACCAGTTCAATGATTGTACGTGTGTGTGTGTGTGTGTCTCACTGGGGTCGTTGTTCAGTTGTTCTTCAGCTCTCTCGATGATGATCAGTAAACTCTCAGTGGTGTCTGCACGCTTCCCAACAATAGTGAAGCCGTTCCACACATACATCATCTCCTGTTGGGAGAATCCATACATCACTTTATTATAGCATCTGTGTGTGTGTGTGTGTGTGTGTGTGAGAGAGACGCACCAGTGCAGGAATCACCAGTTTGACAGGTACAGGTGATGAGTATCTTCTGGATTTCCTCACAGCAAACTTCTCAGTTGGGATGGATTTACCAGCCAATCGCTGCTTTAGCCCCTCCACCTGCCTACAGAGAATACACACACCCTTCTGTTATTTTACTTTCCTTTATTTTCACTTTCTTAAAATAAAAAATAAACTGCACACACACATGTAAGGGATAATTCAGTTGTTATCGCAGAAATAATCACGACAGTGTGATCAGGACCCGATGCGAAGTGTTGATAACAGCGGCTGCTTGAACGTTATCCCTCTTACTACACGACTACTGGCCACATGAGAAAAACTGAACATGAAATGTGAATCTGAAATATTTGATGAGCTCATTTTTACTGAATACAGAACCTTCTGCGGTGAAAAGCCGTTTACTTTCAGTTTTAAGGTCAGAAACGATGTTCAAACGTCACGAACAGGCCATTTGGTTTAATCATTTGTAAATATAATGTCATATATGTTATCAAAAGACATGTTTATAATTCATTTGTTTAAAAAAATGATTTGCTGCATCCGGGTTACTGTGTGTTATTAGTTTTGAGCGGTTGTTATCTGGGAATAACAAACCAATCAGAATAAATAATAATAAGTAATTATTACTTACAGTAATAAGACTGGCCAATCAGAATTAAGCTTTCAACGAGCCGTGTAATAAACATCAACACAGTGTCAGAATTGAGGTTGTGTTGTTTTTAGTGTTTGGTAGCAGTATGAATGAGGCATTTACAAAAGCACTTTATTGTGTATTGCTTCACAATCATATGAGGGGTCTCTCCTTACCCACCACCAGTGTGCAGCATCCACCTGAATGTACACGTTTGAAATAAGATTCACCTGAACAACTCCTGAATATTTTCTCCGGTCTTCTTCACATCTTCCAATGACATCATGCTCAGAATAGCAGCTTTCTGATACACATAGGTGGCCTGAAATACAACAACACACACCTGATGTAAACACCACACACACATACACAGCTGCTGTCATTCA
>NC_136780.1:455735-478235 GCF_947034865.1 Barbatula barbatula | reverse complement strand
GTGTGTGTTCGTGCTTGTGTTTGTGGGTGTAAATCTGTAAGTGTGTGTGTGTGTGTGCATCTGTGTGTGTGTGCCTGCGTCTATGTGTGTGTGTGTGCATCTGTATATGTTTGTGCACCTGTGTGTTTGTGCCTCCGTCTGTGTGTTCACGTCTGTGTGTTTGCCTGTGTGTTTGTGTGTGTGTTCGCGTCTGTGTGTTTGCCTGTGTGTTTGTGTGTGTGCCTGCGTCTGTGTGTTTGTGTGTGTATCTGTGTGTGTGTGTGTGTGTGCGTTTGTGAGCGTGTGTGTGCTTGCCTCTGTGTGTGTGTCTGTGTGTTTGTGTGTGCATCTGTGTGTGTGTGTGTGCGTTTGTGAGCGTGTGTGTGCTTGCCTCTGTGTGTGTGTCTGTGTGTTTGTGTGTGCATCTGTGTGTGTGCGTTTGTGAGCGTGTATCTGTGTGTGTGTGTGTGTGTGTTCGTGCTTGCGTCTGTGAGTGTAAATGTGTAAGTGTGTGTGTGTGCATCTGTGTATGTTTGTGCGTTTGTGTGCATGTGTGTGTGTGTGCACCTGTGTGTTTGTGCCTCCGTCTGTGTGTGTGCATGTGTGTCTGTGCCTGTGTCTTTGTGTGTGCATCTGTGTGTGTGTGTGTGCGTTTGTGAGCGTGTGTGTGCTTGCCTCTGTGTGTGTGTATGTCTGTGTGTTTATGTGTGTGCCTGCGTCTTTGTGTTTGTGTGTGCATCTGTGTGTGTGTGTGCGTTTGTGAGCGTGCGTGTGTGTGTTCGTGCTCGCATCTGTGAGTGTAAATGTGTAAGTGTATGTGTGTGTGTGTGTGTGTGTGTACGTGCATCTGTGTTCGTGCTTGCTTCTGTGGGTGTAAACGTGCGTTTGTGTGTGTGTGTGACCTACATGACTCAGACAGACACAATATATTCATTTATAATATCAAAATGTGCGGTGAAATTCATTCTCATGAGCGTTTCATACAGATAATAACAGCTGTGTTTGCGCATTACAGATGAAACATCAGTCTGAAGTCATGTGATATTACACAACAGCCGACACATCAGGCTCAGTCCTGACACCAGGACATATTTTAAAGAATGTTGATCATCAAACACTGAATTTCTCTAAATATCTTCTTTTGTGTTCCACTGAAGAAAGACTCACAGACCTGACACATGATGACATCATATCAGTTCACAGTTAAACACACTAAATAACACTTGATATAAAGTTATGACCTCAAATGTGTTCTTGTGTTGATTCTTCATTCATACAGTGTGTTTGATATGTGTGATGTCTTGTGTGGTCTCTCATTTTGCACTCCAGTGGAAGTGTGTGTGTGCGTGCATGCGTGCGTGTGTGTGCGTGTCTGGAAGCAAATTCTTAAGATTCTTGTCGATGTACATGTTGTATATCTATCAGTAAATGTAAACTGTATTGTACTGAGTGTGTGATGTACATTTCTCATTGGATCTGTACACACACATATGACAATAAAACACTTGTAGTGTGTGGTGTCTGTGAAGCTTCACGAGTTCACTGGTCATGTTCCTGCGCTTTCATAAATGTCCTTGTGAAGGTCAAATCTGATCAGTAATGATGTGAGGTTATAAAGATCAAACTTCTGTTTCAATTGAATTACATGCACTAACAGTCACACTGCAGGTCATACAAAACCATTACATGCCATCAGATCACATGTTAAACACCACACACACACACACACACACACACACACACACACACACACACACACACACACACACACACACACACACACACACACACACACACACACACACACACACACACACACACAACAATGCTGTTTAAGAGCTTGTTGTTTTAATGATGGTTGATAGACAGGTAAACTGGTCAACTCTCATCCAGACTCACACTCATCAATGTTCATTATCTGGACTCGTCCCGAACACGTTCAAAACAATGTTTGCCTAAGGAGTCTCCCTAACTAGGCAGCCTTTAGGAAACAGCGTTATATTTATAATGCTTCTGAAAAACATTCATCTGAGAGTGTTTGGGATCTGTTCATTATAAGTGGATTACACTCATTACACACCGGCCTACACACACAAACACACACACACACACATCTGCAGTGGAAAACCACAAGGTCAATGTGTGCAACTTGATCTGAGGTTTTAACAAACATACAGCCCACACACACAACCTCGGGTGTGTATCAATAAATAAACACCACACAACACTTGTGCTGAAACACACACTGGTTGTGCGTGTGTGTGTGTGTGTGTGTGAAGCACCTGGTTGCCATGGAGATGTTTCAGGTGCACTGACAGATATTAATATCACATTAATGGTATTTGAACACTGGCCCATCTACGAGATCATACGAATGTTTTACATGTAACACACATGACATGAAATCTCCTGCCGTGATTTGAGCATAAATGGATCTGATGTAAATATTCTGGTTGTGGTGGACGCTTTGGTTTGGTAATAGACTGATGTGTACGACCATATATTTGTGTATTTTGTGACTGATGGATATTAGTGTATAGTTTACACTGGATACACATCTGAACTCATAATTACATTTCATTTTCTAAACATGAACATTTGAACACACTTATGTTGTACAGATAACTTACGGAAGTGCCATGTTTGAATCTTCAGCATGTAAATAAATACAAATTAACGCAGATGACGTGCTGGCAGCTCAACCAATGGAATAACACAGACGTCATGTGGTTTAAATATCGGCATATCTACAATGCGTATCGTATCACGGTTTGTGCGACGCCTCCGGTATTTTAAGAGTTCTATATATGGATGTGGTTATTATGTAGGCTGGTATTATCGCAACATTCTTGTGCTAGCTACTATAGAGAAAAATAACGAAAAGGAAAATAAAAACACTTTACGGCGACGTGCTTCAGGTGCAAGACGTCATCGCGGTTACGCAACCCACGTAAAGAACACACACACACACACCTGCGACCCAAGTCAGTGTTTATTAACCGTGATTTAAACGGTTTCATTTCACAGACTTCCGCATGAACGAGCCCGACACGCAGTGTCCGTGTCTCAAAACTCTCCGAGTTCCCTTCCTAGTCACCAGCACTACGCGTGTCAAATAACTCGCGTTTCTCTTTCCGGCGTTTGTGAACCCCAACGTTTAACGCGTTCAAATCCAGCAACGTTTTATAACGCGAATAAGCGCCAGTGTGTGTTTTTAGTGTGTGTGTGTGTGTGTGACAGGAATCACCTCGGGTTAATTCAGTCACAGCCGCTGATATCTGACACTCACCTCCTCCGCTTCCGCGCCGTCTGCTCCGGTACCGACCCGAGCCATGGCGCGTGTTATTATTCCCTGAGATCGGACGCCTCGCACATCTGGATCTGTCCGGTAACTCGGTCCAGCGGCTCTGCACAGACACCCGAATGTCGTCAAAGGTGTGACGTGATATCAATAGACACGCCCACCGACTGCAGCCCTGGCGACCCGTCGAAACATGCACGAAATATTGGTGTAAATAACTTTTAAATGTATCTTAGTGATGTACGGTCTGCTATCGATAATCAAGCGTTTATGCAATGTTCCATGAGTACGTGAACTGGATGAGTACTCGCTTAAAAAAAGGTTTCTTATAAATAATAATTAGGACATTCTGCCGTTGCTTGGTAACTTTCGTGGACCGGGCTGACACGTCATGTAATTATTATTCATGAGCCACGCCTTCCTGCTGTTGGGATTTGTCTATTCGTCAGTTTATCACATCATTATTATTCATGAGCTAGAAGACTCGCGCTGTACACTACAGAATGCTTTTATAAACACACTAGTGGTGTAAATCCTCCAGACCGGTCTTGGTCTCAGACTCAGTGGTCTCATGATTTTATTTCAACTGTGGGAATGACAGTAAATTGCTGGTGCATTGTCAGATTTATGTGTGAACATCCTTCATGTGATTGGATGTTAAACTTCTGGTTTTAAAGCATTCAGCACTTGTTCTGTTAGGTTTGTTCCTCTTACTGCTGGTGTGAGAATAATGTGGGATTGTCTTCAAGAAATCTATTCACACAAAGGCCCACAATATCCCAGATGTACTTATATGAGATCTTGTTTTTTATTTTATTTTATAACATCTGATGTGAAATAGATTTTGTATAATTATTCAATAAACCTCGAGATAATTGGTGACTTAAGTTTTAGACACAATTAAATGTCCCAAACAAATCTAGTATTAATCTGAACTTTTCTGAGCAACACACAGCAAATTTAGCTATTGATTAGATAAAAAAGAAATAAAACTAATGAAGTTATTGAATGTTTTGTTGACGGTCTCAGACTTTAATTCGTCTTTGGGTATTTACCGGTTTCTATGTTTAGTTGTTGGGATTCTTACCTGCACAAACATTTTAATGTTACAGTACGTGCGATAAAACATCATACACATAAATATCTGCACAATAAATAACCAAAGTTACTTCTATTATTATTTTATTACAGCTTTTTTGGATCTTTCGAATGAACTTTGGGAGTTCTGGTGTTGGTCTCAGTCTTGTCTAAGTTTTTGGTGGTCTCAACTACAACACTAAAACTCACCCTGTATAAAACTGAAATGATGTCGTCTACACTAGAAATTAATGACAATATTTCACAACAAATGAAGCACAAATACTTCAGTTTTACTACAGAACCATAACCTTACTTTGGTATTTGTAGAAAAATGGGGTTTATTACTGTAATAAAACCACGGTTCATTTCCCTACGGGGCATTTGCATCATCAATCATAAATTTTATAAGCTTCACTGAATATAACTTCATAATCTTAAAGGGATAGTTCAGCCAAAATTGAACTTTCTTGCCCTCATCCTCATTCTAAACCTTGGCGAGGAAGATATATTGAAGAAATGTGTGTGACCTATCCCTTTATGATGGATACACGATCTTGAAAAGGTCATCCATGAAGAGTGAACACACAACACAGAGAGCAGATGACATTCAAGATCACTTTTCCATGAAATATGCGGTTTAATATGACGACCGTGATCATAAAGACATTTTAATGTTTGTGTGACTAGCACCGGTTTCAATTCAGACATCACATGATGATGATGTACAACTCAACATTTAACAATTCAACATTTCAATGCTTCTCATTGATGTCCAGTTCAGAAGAGAACTGAAAAGTTTGAATGAAGTGTCTTTCGTATGCGGGACGTCTGTTGTCTCTCTTCTTTAGTTGTAGTGTCACATCTACAGTCAACAATGATAACAGCCATCGATGATCAAGTAAAACACAGCTGAACACTGCGGAAGCTTTATAAACTGTAAATATACGGGAATGAATGCTCTGTAAATGAGGGATTTGAAAATACGGTGGTGGCAATTTAAAACTAATTATTTGTCTTTATTCTGTTCAGTCGCCATCAGGATTCACAGGATCAGAACACTTCAGCTGCTCATAACGTCTGCCGAGGTGTGATCACATAGTGAGCGAGAGATGATGTGGACCGACAGAATAAACACAAATGTGAGCAACATTTAATACTTGCTGTGTCAGGAGATTCACAAACGGAGAACAGACGCTCTCTTTATCTGCTCTGCGTGACCTCGACGGAAACACGCAAATCAAATCTCATCTGAGACCAGCAGCATGAAGCTTTCAGACGTTAAAAGAGATCAGATCAGCTCTTAAACACTGATGGTGAGAAATACAAAAAGAATCTCACTGGACCGAGAGTGTCGGCTAAAACGGCTCATCATGGGATAAATAAATAACTGCAGATCAGCTCAAACTCTCTCTCTCTCCCCAACACTGATTCCACAACATTTAAAAACAAGTCATTCTGTTTCTTCGCATCAGCTTCTGTCTTCATCAGACGCACTGCAAACAGATCAGACATCAGATCAGACACCAGCGGCACAACACATGCAGGGGTCACTTATACTGTGTTCTACATCTATAAAGGTTTGTCTGTTCACATATATTGATCGTAACATCCATTTACGAAGGTGGCTGCATTGTCGACGGCAGACAGCCAATCGCTATCAGAGCCGTGATGCTGTCATACCTGTGAGGCACAGCGGTCTGAGATGTTTGTTCTGTGTGTGTGGTCTCCTCGCTGACGCCCATCTCACATATAACTGAACACAAGAGATTCAAGTTTGTTACTGCTGGTGAACAGTTGAAACTGGTGTTATAATAATAATAGAGAGGAACCATCTGTACTAAAGCTGGCCCACCGTGGTCCTGTCGCTCTGCTCTCTCTCTCTCCTCCTGCAACGAGTGGATGTACTCTTGACTCAGAGTGTCCTCGGCATCTCCGATGAGGTAGATGTTTTTAAAGCGATGGTACAGCATGGAGGCCTTAAACATGATCGCCTCACTGCCTCTGAACCAGCGCATCTGAAAACACGTTTAATTGAGCACGTCTCGTCTGTGTTCTCACAGAGAATTAACATCAATAAAGCTTCAGGACATTTGTAATCATTTTTACTTTACTGTACTGTGTCAAATCTTAAATGTGTGCAAGTACCTTTCTGAGCGTGTCGATGAGCTCGCTGTGATTCTGCATGTTTCGAGATGAAACTGGAACTTGACTCAGTTCATCCAGAGCCAATAAACATCTACTGACATCCTGTGAAACACACACGAGTGTCAGCTCTGAGAACCACCGATATAATGACAAATCATCTGTATTATGATGTTAAACGGGTTCATACAGGATTATCCAGCGTCATTGAGATTCTGATGTCCCCGTGCAGCCGGTACAGCAATGAATCCGTGACAGACAGAGACGGTGCTGAAACGCACACACACACGTACAGTTAGAGATGTCCGTCCACACACACACACACACACACGTACAGTTAGAGATGTCCACACACACACACACACACAAACGTCTTTCATATACAGTGTGTGTCTCACCTTTACTGTCGTCCCCTCTGCTGGTAATATTCTGCGGTCTGAAAGCATCAACATTTCAAAACATTATGAATAAAAACACATTCATTTAATAAAGAAAATGCTAAAGGAACGTCAGATGCTTGTAATAACTAAGACACACAGGTTCAAATATATTTAAATATTAACTGTATTATACTAATTCATTAAAGTCCCAGTGAAATAAAATTCATTCCTATTTTCTCATGAAATACTGCATTGTTTATTGTAAATAGTTTATCAATGTGGGTCATTCTCTTTTTAAAATTCATGTGCCCTCAAAATCTGAAAATGCATCCAATCAATTCGCAGTGAAAAACACAAGCCATTCCCACTGTTTTATTCTCATTCGAAATTCCGTTTCACTCAGAAATGTGTCAGAATACAGAAGTAAACACGGCCACGACATCTAGTTCACAGGGACTTTAATTTATAAATCAGATTTTCAGACATGCGCCGTATGTTGGTTATACTCCTCAAACAGCAGAAATACATGTGGCATATCAAACAGTTCTCGCTCTGATGATGGTGATTGTCAGTGTGTGACATTGAAATAACACATTTATACGTTCAAAACCCAGAGATGGAGCCCATCTGAGGGAACACAGGGGCCTGCAGGCGTTTCTCAACTATTTGAAGCATCATGAGTGACACACTGAATTCACTTACTCTGTTCTCTTCTCTTCTGATTCGGTGTTCTGCTCAGTGTCTTCTCTTCTCTCCTCTGCTGGTGTCAGCGGCCCGCGGTTTTCATCTCGCACTCCGCGGCTCCTCTCGGCTCGTTTCTGCACATCCTCGTGTTGCGTGGGTTTTGTTGTAGATGTTTGCGTCTTTCCTCGGGTGGATGTGACCAAACCCTGCAGAGATCTTAACACACTCTGCCTCTTCTCTGCCGGGATCTTACTCTTCTACACCACACAGACAGACAGACACAGACAGACAGACAAATGTCAGCATGCGTCTCTGTATCGGCTCTTTCTAAAGCTCTCTCGTCCTCGCTCACCTCTTCATCTTTGTGTGTCTTCTGTTCTTTGATCTCCTGCTTCTCAAAGATGCTCAGAATGTCACACTTCACGTCTTTGGGTTTCTTCTCCGGCTCTTTTTTCTGCCCCTCATTCTTCTCTGATTTTTCAGGAACACACGTGTCTTCTCCTGCGTGTCCAGATAGAGACGGTTTTGATCAGCGTGTTGTGTGCATCAGCACAGCAAATTTTACAAGAAGAAAAGAAACGTGGAGTAAAAAAATAAATAATTTCAGGTTGACCTTGGCTTTCTGATGTCATCAGATCAGTCTGAATGAAAGACTGGAGTTCAGCTGCTGAGCTCGAGGGACTAGACACACAAATCTCGGTCTTCTCATCACTTTCAGTTTCCGGCCGTTTGCGTTTCAGAATTGACGGATTCACAGATCTGTCAGCAGCGTCGGGTTTGGTCTCCTTCACATCTAATCTGGAGCGTGTGACCCTTGAGGACTGAAAGAGACCAAAACATCAGAATCTGTAATTAATCAGGCAGTTGACTAAATGTTGTCTGACTGATCAAACTAAGACAACTGAAATGTTGTAGAACTAAACAAACCTTATTTTGATTATTAGCATCTGTGCGTTTCTTCACCACTGAAACTATTTTTAACATGCGTTTCCTGCGGGCAGAAAGCACTGTTCCCGCAACAGCTCGTCTTGCCAACATGATGCTTTTGGACGATAATGTCCTCCGTTCTGATGTGACCCTCTTGAGGGCCCGCGGAGTGCTCACAGGAGGACAAGTTTTTGCCCTAACTCTCAAGCGTGATGTTTTGTGTCCTCTTGATGTTTTGGAATCGGTGCTTTTGTTGTTTTTCACAGGGGTTTCACTCTTGTCTGGGGTCACTGACTTGGTTTCATTCTCTGATGCTGAATCTTTAGCAGTCTGGACCTTTTCATCATCCGGATTTTCCACTTTCTTCTTCTTGGCTTTTGAAGTGGGTCGACACTCCAACAGTCGTTTCACTAGAGCCGCTTTCTGACAAACACACAAAAACATTCAGAGAAAACAACATCACGGCTTGCAACGCTGCTTCTGTAAGTAAGACGGACAATCCAAATAAACGGTGACATTCATTATAAACACTGACCTTCTGACCTCTGAGGCAAACGCCCGGGTCATTCTCAATCTCCCACATGCCCTCCTCGAACCCACCGCGTTTGATCGGCCGCCCATATTGTTCTTTGTTGGGCCAGTAAGGGACGATGTCTTTGGGAAAAAGAAACGTTCTGGAAACGAGCAAGTAAACAACGGGCAGCTGTAAACAGTGGACTCATTTTGCATACGCGATTACATTATAAGCATCACAAGAGCCGTCTGCAGGGTCAAGAGAGAGATGTTGACATCAGAGATGACCTCAGTTATTTCCATTCCCTATTTATTTTCTATTCTCAGATTGTATTCTGTTTGTATACTGAATAATTTGACAACACTATCAGATTATTGCAGGAATTCAGTACACACAGAAAAAGCCCAACGAACGGCAGTAATATTTTGAATGAAGTGTGTTTGTTTGTGTTTCACTTACGTCGTGTGTGTTCCATAAAAGAAGATGGGTATCTTATGTTTGGGGGCTTTTCCTTCACCGATCTGACAACAAACAAACCATCAGTTTTAAATTGACCTCATTTGCATATCAACTGAATATAAAGAATAACATGGATTGCGAGACATAAACTCACTCTGGCAGGCCAGAAGGGATAACCCTTCATCTTAGCAAACACAACATCTCCAAACATTAAATCCCCTGTCACCTGCATCTAAACAATAATAAAACAAACACTGTGTCACGTGCCAATAACACAACAAAACAATCAACCAAACTCACAAACAAAACATTTCTCATAACATTACCTTTATGTCTCACACACACACAAAAAACAGTTTGTATTGTGATTTTATGACTTGATAGGAAGAGTTTATTATAGTCAGTTGTGTGTAAGAGAACAGCTCTAGCAATGTTTTGCTAGCACGCGCTAACGCCAACTCAGTGTAGTCATATAAACTCACCTTTATTGTTTTCTGCATATCCCCTCACTCAAGTGACATCTTATAGACACCTTTCATTAAAAACAGAACAATAAAAAGGCTGAATAAAAAGCACTTATCCCGTAATGAATGAAACGACATGGAGACCTGCACAAGACAACGCGTCCCCTCTGGAGGGAATGAATGGTGTAGTCCGGTCTCCCGCTCATAGCGCGGGCGGAATAAACCATTTCAGAGAGGGAAGGACGAGTTTGTAAATATTCACGATTTACCTAAATATAATCTAAATCTCTTAACATTGTTATTAATTGTAAACAAATAAACGCATGCGTTGCATTTTATTCGTATGCCCATGGATATAAATAATTGTCGCTTATTACAAAATCACGTCTCAATTCTTCACGCCGGATGTTAAATAGTTAACCGATCGGAGCGGGAAGCGGCAAAGCAAAGACGTTTTCAAATATTGTTACACTTTATTTTAATATTTTAAAAAACGAGCACAAATATTTCACATTGATGTAACAGTTAATGCTAAAGAAAGAGAGGTCTTCCAAGAGTGACATTTAATCGCTGTTTCTGGGGGGAGGGGTTATTTGTTGTCATAGGGACGCTGAACATGGCGTCACGTTCACACAGACGCGGACTCCAAAACTTTTATTCACAACTGACGATTAACACTTAAATAGGATAAACTGATATTAACGTGCATTTGTGGTGAGTTGTTTGTAGAAATGTTTGTATTGATTTGTGTTAGTCTTATTCAATTAGTTAGTCAATTTTCAGATGCTGTGATTTATGTCATCATTTCACATGTTTACACAAATATCACAGTGTTTAACTGTTTATGAACTACAACAATAGCATATATAAATACGTCGCATTAGAACAAAAATTGTATCTGGATCACATTCATGTTCTGTATGATCTTTTTCTCAATATGCTTAAGTTACATGATTTGTATTTGTACCTTACAAATTCTTTCTTATGTTTTAATTTTTACATCATCCCCTAATAAAGCACATCTGCACATAATCATATAAAGTTCAAATGATTAATTCCTGATCGTCGTGTCTTAATGTTTTTGCAGAATTCAAAACAGTTGATTTAATTGTTCCACTGACCTCATGCCTCAGTCATCTGCTACCCGGCAACGCCCTAGCAACCGGGTCAAACGTAAAGACAGCGGTCACAGTGTTTCCACACCGCAGGAAGTCACCCTGTCATCTCGAGACTCGCAGGACGAGGTCATCAGGTCTGTATCAAACACGGTTGTGTGTGTTTGTAATTTGCTTTCCTGTATCTCAGTGGTAAGAGCATTGTGTTAACAACGCAAGGTTGTGTGTTGGATCCCAGGGGATTGCAGATACCTGTGTATAAATGTATAGGATAATGCTATGTAAGTCACTTTGGATAAAAGCATCTGCCAAATGCATAAACGTAAATTTGTGTTAGTGACATCAGTCTCTTGTATTTCCAGACTGCGAGACCAGATCGATCGCTTGCAGAAAGACAGACAGGTCAGCGAGAGGGAGACAGGCGAGGGCTTTACTCTCACTGCAGAACTGAGGTGGAAACTCAACCTTCTGGAGAAAGAGAAGCTGCAGTTCACTTCCAAATACAATGAGGAGGTGCGTCGTCATATTAAACCTGTGCAAGACATGCAGCATATTATATCGCATCCCACAATGCAGTGCACATGAGCCGAGGGTCTGCTTCCATTATGATTTCACTGTAGATGCTGAATTAAACATGTGATATAGTGAGGTCACGTGATAACCGCAGTCCGTCATGTTGACTATTTGACAAAGTGAAGTGTGTTTCACTCTCAGTGCCCTTATCAGGGTACATCACACAAGCTACACAAATCAAGTTATTGTTTCCATGTATGTGTGCAGGTGTCACAGTATGAAGCTCAGGTTGCCCGGTTGCGGGCGCAGGTGGAGCGTGGAGAGGCTCTGCGACAGACGCTGGAGTATGATGTTGCCGTGGTGAGGAGGGATGTTGCAGTCGAGAGGCGAAAAACTGAAGAGAAGATGAGAGACCTGAGAGAACACAATCTAAAGCTGGAGGGTGTGTGTGTGTGTGTGTGTGTGTGTGTGTGTGTGTGTGTGTGTGTGTGTGTGTGTGTGTGTGTGTGCGTGCGTGCGTGCGTGCATACATGTGTGTGTGTTCATAGTGCTATAGACATGCTCATAAATTCCCTACACACACAAGTTGACCATTAATGCACAAAAACTATGCAGGCCCCCGTATGTTTCTTTAACACCGAGTTGTGTTCAGGTGTTGTCTCAGAGCTGCATCAGAGAGCGTGTGATCTTCAGAGATCTCTAGAGATCACACAGAAGGCGCGTGAAGATGATCATCAGGACCTCCAGACGCAGCTGCACGAGAGAGACCGTCTGCTGCTGAACACAAACGCTGAGAACGACCGTCTGCACGCTGACAAGAGCCGTCTGGAGATGCTCATACAGGTGTGTGTTTGTGTCAGACACCGCATCACAATGGCGTTCCTGCAAATATAGCAAACAGTGGGTCTCATTCACTAAGCATACGTACTCACAGATATGTGCATGAAACCTACTTACGAACGTTTCATCTTAGGATAATAGTTATAGAAGTATATATAAGCTTAGATGTATATTAAGTATATTAAAGAGTAAGAAAAGCTGTCAGTCTATAGCTGGAGCTGCGAGGTTTCTCTGAATCACAGCGCGATTACAGCCGGCTGACGAGAACTTTAAACTGCGTGTGTAAAAAGTGTGTGTGTCAATAAAGAAACTGAAGTGTTACAGTGTGTTAAACTCAGAAATGATGTCTGACAGGAACAGACCGACACGCTACATCAGATGAGAGAAGAACTAGAGAGAATGAAGAGGGAGAGAGAGAACGACAGAGAGAAACTGGAAAACACATCAGCACAAGTGCAGCGCAGCACTGACAGAGAAGACAAACTGAGAGCTGACCTGCAGGTGACATCATGGATAGTTCACTTTCACTGTGAGCAACACTAGCATTGTGTTAATGAAACATCATTATGATGCTAATCGTGTGTGTGCAGTCAGCTCTGGAGAAAGTGAAGGTTCTGGAGCAGAAGGTCGAGTCAGAACGAGTCGCTCACCTGGAGTCGAAATTAAACTCCGAGATCATGCAGGTAATGCGCCCACGCGCACTTGTGTGTGTTTGACAGTGTAGTCATGTGACCCGTTCACAACTCGCTTCGTGTGTAGGTGAAGGTGAAGGATCTGGAGGACTCTCTCGGGCTGGAGAAGAGCAGTCACGCTGACGTTGTGTCCCGTCTGGAGATGTTGAAGCAGAAGTTCAGTGAGATGGAGAGAGCGTACATTCACGAGACAGACCAATCACAACACATCACACACAAACTCACACAGTAAGAACACAAGCTCTTGTCACACGTGTGTGTGTGTCTGTCTAACAGGATGAATGAATGACATGTTTGATGTGTTCAGGATGGAGAAAGATCATATGAACATGAAGACTGATCTGATTGGCCAGCTGGATCAAGAGAAGACCCAGTCTGCTGATCTGATTGGTCAGTTAGAGAAGGAAAGGGCGGAGTCACTGAAGCTGTCAGTCAGTCTGCAGGAGCAAAAGAAAGAGTGTACAGAGAGACAGCAGCAAATCAACCAGGTGAACATCTGTCTGTCTCTGACTTCAGTTTCAGTGTGAAGTGCTTTAAGTGTAAAGTGTGTGTGTGTGTGTGTTACAGGTGCAGAGGTCTCTGGTGTGTGTGCAGCAGTCATATGACCAGATGTTGTGTGATATTGTGGAGTTGTTGCAGGAGTTTCAGCAGCAGGGGGCGGCACACACTACTCATACAGGTCAGACAACACACAACACAAACTGATGAGCAACACTACACTTCATATAGTTCAGTGTGTGTGTGTGGTTGTGTTAAGATGTATTTCTCTGTTTGTGTCGGTGTCTATTATCTAGAAGGAGAAAAACCAAACGCATCTGCTCTGTTGGACATCCTGAGAAGAACTTTACACAACTTCAAAACACAGGTACACACATAAACATATATTACACAAGTACAACACACAGGCACACACACACACACACACACACATGTATTAAACAACACACACACACACACACACACACATGTATTACATTTAGTCATTTAGCAGACGCTTTTATCCAAAGCGACTTACAGAAGAGGAAACGTTGTAGTCTATTACAAGACTACAACGACAACAAACATTTTACACAACTACAACACACACACACATTACACAACTTCAACACACACACACACACACACTTTACACAACTACTACAACACACACACACACATTACACAACTTCAACACACACACACACACACACTTTACACAACTACTACAACACACACACACACACACACATTACAAAACTTCAACACTCACACACACACACACATATTACACAACTACTACAACACACATATACACTGTGGTTCACTTGCTGTGATTGTTTATGTCTCTCTGACAACATTTGTTGAACTTCCAGAAGAATGGTGACCAAATCTTCTGCTTTGTGTGTGTGTGTGTGTAGTTGCAGGAGAGTGCGGTGGTGATGCAGAAGTTGAATCATGAGATGTTTGTGAAGGATGAGAAGATCACAGAGCTACAGAAGAACACACAGGTGTGTGATTCTCAACACAAAACATGTTAAACACACTCATGCTGCACCGCACATAACCTGTCTGTCTCTCCGTCTGTCCAGGAGTGTGAAGCGCGGTGTGTGTGTGTAAATAAAGAGGTGAAGCGCTTGCGTGTGTGTGTTGCAGATGCTGCAGCCGATGTAGACAGAGCTCAGAAGGATCTGCACAGACTCACACACCAGCTGCAGGACGAGAAAACGCAACACACACACATCCAAACCCAGATGAACACACTCCAACAACAACACCAGAGAGACTCGCAGGTACACACACACACACATCAGATGTTTCGTTTTCCATCTTGATGAGTTTCATGAGCATCATTTGTAACTCCAGTGCTGTGAAACATAAACTACGTGAGGGTGGAGCTTAATTGAGCTCTTCATGATTTGATTGGCTTTTTATAACTGGGCATGAGATGTTATTGGTTGATATTGTTGAGTTGTTTTAGAGGAATCTGTGATTCATTCATGGTTATAAAGACAAACATGTGTTCTTCACTGATTTCACTCACAGAAGAGCATGAACATGGCTTGTGTTGTGTGTGTGTGTGTGTGTGTGTTTTAGGAGAAGTTTTCTTCCCTGCACATGTTGTATCAGCGTTTGGTCGCTGGATGTGTGCTGGTGACACCGGCACACAGCATGCTGGGTAGTTTCTCATGGGCAGAGCTTTGTGCTATGGTACAAGAGCATGTGGACACATTGACCGCTGACCTCACCGCGGCCAATCAGAAGGTGAGATCGGTCATACGGGATGCAACACATGTGTTGTCATCAGAGCTCACACTGTGTGTGTGTTAGGTGTCGTGTTTGGAGAGTGTGTGTGAGGGACGATCAGCTGCACTGGAGAGAGTGAGTGATCAACTGAAACAACGAGAGGAGATGTGGAGACAACAACGGCAAGATCTCAACACACACCACACACACATCACCAGCCAGCTTCAGCACACAATACAGGTACACACACCACACAAACACACATATGATTGTTCTTTAGTTGCACAAATCGCTTCTGTCTATTTTTCCCTACTTTGTTAGGCGCTTTGGATAAAAGCATCTGCTAAATGACTAAATGTAGTTGTGTTTCTCTGCAGGATCTCAGCAGGCAGCTAGAGGAGGCTGAGGGGCGTGTCCGCTGTCTAGAGCGCTGTCAGTCTGAGCAGGAACAGGAAGTGATGCGTCTTCAGGAGTCAGTGGGTGTGTGTGGTCGTGAGGATGCGTGTCTGTTAGCGGCGTGCGGTGTGTTGGCGGGTTGCGTGCGTGCTCTACGCAGACAGGTGTGTGTGTTGATGTGGCAGAAAGCCGTGCTGCAGGAGCGAGTCTGTGAGGCTGAGATTCTGCGGATGGATGTCAACACACTGCTGCACGCGCTCACTGACGCCGGGGTCAAAGGTCAGCCAGAAGCGAGAGGTCGGGCAGCACTACGGTTACGGCGATGTGTGATCGCAGTGCTGGCGGTTGGACGTCTCTGTGCTCTCGGCCGGAGCTCTTCTGTGCTGTTCCGTGTTGCCGTGGGTTACGGGAGGCAGCCGGATGTGTGTGTGAGTGATGTGGAGGTCAGAGAGGAAGAGGAAGATGAAGACCACAGAGTGATGAAGACACTGAAGTCCTCTGAGCTGCTCGTCCTAATACACACCTGCATGGAGGGAATCCACCAGGAGCTGAGAGGAACAGGTGACAACACGCACAAACACACACACACACTTGTGTTGATCACAACAACCAAATATGAACCGCTTATAAAACTAAATGTGTGTGTGTGTGTGTGTGTAAAAGACTCTGTGATGTCAGCAGTTCAGAGCAGATGTAAGAAGTTGTTTGAACGGCTGCTGTCAGACGTGGACGCTCAGTGTTGTGGGCATAATGGGAAGGGCTCGTTGGCACGGCGACTGGGTCTGGGACTTCATAAGCTCACAAGTGTACCACACACTATACACGGCTACACTAACAGCAAGGTATGAACACATACACACACACACAATAACAGGAAGTGTAAATATGTGTGTGTGTTGTAAAACGAGGCCTGTGCCAACATTTGAATGTTTTCAAAATTATTCAATGAATCACTCCGACGGTTAAACATATTTCAACAGTCACAAAATGCAGTGCTGTGTTGTTGTGCAGGTTCTGGTTGCGTCTCTACAGAAACACATTCTGCAGTTCACGCAGCGGCTGCATTCAGCTGAGGTCGAGCGCAGGAACCTGCGACTGCAACTGTCACGCATGAACCGCAAAGACACACACACTGTGAGTCCTGTGGATCTGTGTATCTCGTGAATACTGCTGCTGTTATGAGCGTTTCATTCAGATACTTCTTTTATTTGTACTGATGTTTGTAAATGTGTGTGTTTCAGGCGTGTGTTCCTGTACAGCGCTTTGAGAGTGTATGTAGTGAGCTCAGAAGTGCACTAGAGAGGGAGCAGTGTGCTCAGCGTCTGCTGCATGATCAGGCAACACAACTTCAGCGGCTGGACGTCAGCATGCAGCGACACACGAGAGAACAACTGAAGAACAACCAGACGCTGACACACGCACTCCAGGTACACACACACACACAGGTTTTACACAGTCATGGAGGTGACCTCTGTTGTGAGGGGTTCCTGTTTTTTTAGGATTTTGTTTGTTTGAGAACAGAGTCTGATTGGCCAGCTAAAGATGAACACACATGACGGACTAAAGTTCCGTTCACATTATAACCATAACTGTAAAGATGACTGTAACTATAACTATATTTGCGTCCACACCAGCGGACGATAACAATAAGGTTATGTTTATTTGTTCTCAGTCACTAAAGTGAATGTAGATGACCTGCTGCTGATGCTTTCGTTTTCATTCCCGAATGTATTTTCTCCAAAATATGAGAGCAAAGGCTGGATGCTCTCTCTGAAGGTGCGCTGGTGTCCAGGACGTAAAGCATATAGTTTGCCTGCTTGTTGTCTCATAATCTTTACATATATTATATCCCGCCGTAAACACACCGGATTCAGACATGAAAGCCCTATTGCGATCACCAACAGTCAAACATTACGTATGTTTTATCGTTCATCAGCTGGGAAAACATCGTTCTGAAAGTGATCCCAACTATATTAATCTCTGTATCTTTATAGTTATGGTATGAACAGTGGGATTGTGTTTTCAGAGTCTGTCAGACACTAAACGTGAGCTGAAGAGAAAAGATCTGTGTCTGAGATCACTGGAGAAACATCTCAACCAATCACAGCAGGAGAAAAAACAACTACAGCAAAGCATCAAGAGCGCTGAGGAGGCACTGAGCACGGCTGCAAGGTAACACACACACACACACACACACCTGTCACATTATCACACAATTATTCATAAGTGTCTCTGTATTCTGCTTTGATCAGCTACACTCACTGTCTTCATGTTACAGATGCAAAACTATTTGAACGAAAAGTTCATTTATGTTAATTAAATATGAATTTATTGATTATCCCTAAATCTAATTACTCTAATGCATTTTATAAATGAAGAACATTATCATTTGAAATCTGAAGGGTTTTCTATGGCTGCATTTATAGGAATAAAGAATCTCTGATGAGCTACATCAAATCTGTGGAGGACTATTTGAAAGAGGCAAAACACACACACACACACACACACATTGGATTATGAGGAGTGTTGTGTTGTGGACAAAAATCATCATCATCTCTTTATATTTTCAGATGAGAGATGACATCATTCTGTGCAGGGGGGTGTCATCACAGGATCATGTGACCCTCCTCCTGCCCAATCCTCCCAGTATCATTAGAAACCCACAGACTGACGCCTGTCAGGTAAATCACGTGTGTGTGTGTGTTTGTGTGATCACATGTCATGAGGTGTGTGTCTGTGTGTGAGTGTGATCACATGTCATGAGGTGTGTGTCTGTGTGTGAGTGTGATCACATGTCATGAGGTGTGTGTCTGTGTGTGTGTGTGTGTGATCACGTGTGTGTGTGTGTGTGTGCGTGCGTGCGTGCGTGAGCGCGCGTGAACGCGCGTGAGTGTGTGATCACATGTCATGAAGTGTGTGCGTGTGTGATCACATGTCATGAAGTGTGTGCGTGTGTGATCACATGTCGTGCGTGCGTGCGTGCGTGTGTGATCACATGTCATGAAGTGTGTGTGTGTGTTGTAGAGTTTGGTGAGATGTTTCCTGGAGCTCTTTCAGCTGATGGTCTTGAAGGTCTCCTCTCAGGATCAAGAGATGTCATCATCACACAGCTGAAGAATGTGACAATCATTCATCATCACCCCGACAGGTCTTCTGTATGTAAATGAGCTCTGTGATGATTGGCTGTGTGTTTTAACATACATGATGCTCTCATGTGCTGCTGTTCATTTCTGTTTGCTTGGATTAAAAGACAGATTGTGTTTACAGTACGTGTTGTTCAGTGTCTCTCTCTCTTTGTGTTTAATGGTGATGTGTGATTATGATTTAACTTGAAGAACAGGTGGACTGTGGGACAGAACTATATCCATCCTAGCTTTCCTGTAGCTCAGTGGTTTAAACAGGCGCTAGCAACCCTGAGGTAATGGGTTCGATCCAAGCGGATTGCATTATGACATTAACTGCAAATGAAAGTAAATGATGTTTGTGTGTGTTTGTTCTGTCTGTGATTGACAGGTAACAATATTTATTCATCCTTATTAATGTTTTCGATAGCTAAACGACAGTGAGCAAAACTAGAGTCACATGTGTAAAACTCTAACTACAGTCTGCACAGCAGCAGTTCATGTGGACCAAACTCTAGTTCGTTTTTCATTGCTTGAACACAGTTTTCAAAACTCTACACACTTATCCCACAACCTGCACAACACTGTGGATTTACAGCACTTTGTTCAAATGCTAACACACTGCTGTCAAAACTGTGAACCACACATTCAAAACAGAACAGATTTCATGTCTTGTGCCTTTCAGCTGAAAGGTTAAGCAGGTGTCTTGTTTTAGACTTGTTAGTGAAACACACACACACGTATATATAAGGTAGAGCTCAGAAAGACTAATTTTGGAAATGGAACAAGGAAGATGGGCTCGTGGAGGGAGAAGAGTGTCAGGGAGAGAGGAAGACACAGAGCTGTTATTTCAGATGAAGCTTCACTTATAGACCCTGTGGTGAATCATGGTCTCTCATTGAGAGAGGAAGGGTTGAGGGTCAATCTGCAAAGATCCACAGTGGCTTCTGTAATGTGAATTTTCCATCATACAAACAGCTGAGTCACATCCTTACAGTAAATGAAAACATTACAGGAATTTATTTTGTATTTCAATTACAGTATAGAATATTTACACAGATATATTACAGTACGTTTGACTGTAAAATATATAGTTTTACAACAGGACCCAAAGGCCGACCCCAACAGGAGGAAGAGGAGAAATATGACTTTGTATGAAGTCACTGAAATAGTTGAAACTGTAAAGATGTAAAGTTTGTATTTTGTGTATTGGTGTTTTTCCTCTCAGTGTGTTGTGAGTGACAGTGTGTGTTATCTCAGTGAGGGTTGTGTATTGTGTTTGGCTGCACTGAGCCGTGTGTTAAGAGTTGTGTTGCTTTGAATGAGTTTTGCAGGTGATGTGAAGAGTTTAGCTCAGGTGACTGTTGCTAGTGCAGACTGTAGATAGAGTTTTACACATGTGACTCCAGTTGTGCTCACTGGCGTTTAGCAATAGAAAAAAACTGTAACACATATAACTTTTGATGTTATTCATGTATTAATAAATGTTCATATTAACATGAATAAACCCTGTTGAAGTAGTCAGTGTTCATGTTTAACGGCCTTATTTTAAGTGTTGTCATTTTAAAGTCTTGGGCAGATATCAGTCCGTTTAGTGTGTGTGGTATCTGGGGAGAGAAAACGTTGAAGCATCAGTTTGTCTGATGTCAGCAGTATGAGAGACTTGTGTCTGATCATCTCCAGAGACGTGTGTGTGTGTCGCTGTGAGGAGGATTACACGATGGGATTTTTGTCATATTTCTCAATAGCTTTGGACTCATCCGTCTGATGAAATTCTGTTTTCACTGTGGTCCTGTCCCGCGACTGAGCTTTAATTCCTTCTGCTCTGTCAACCGCTTCAGCATTGAGCTTCATTACTGTAAATATTAGAGCAACTTGAATGCCTGTCATCTGTACATCATACAGCAGATTAATTTCCTTATAAAACACATTCAGAATTTCTTAACCCAGTAAAATGTGACTGTCAGCGTGCTTCAGAAGTTCAGAGACAAACAACACGGCAGAAATCACATCACACTACAGACACGCTGTGAGTTCTGTGTGATCTAATATTACAGCTTTATTATTCTATATCACATGTTTCATGATGAAGTTGAAAGATTATATGTTCAACATACAAACCTGTATCTTGTTCTCTTACTCTATGTTGCTTTTCATTTCTGCATCTAATGTTTTAATGGGATTAAACGTTATTGCTCCGATGTTTCTCTTTTTATACGGAGATTTGATCCAATTCTCAGTCGTTGAGTTTGGAGGTGTAAAACAAATGTAGATTGTAGAGGTCAGATCCTCTGGATTTGAGTACATGTGATGAGAAATGTTTGAGATCTTTAATAATATTGACTTGCTGACGGGACGAATCTGAGATCAGTTTGACACATTGACATCTCTTCTAAAATGACTTTCTGAGATCATTGTTTTTTTCTCACATTAGAGAAACTTCTGAAAGTTTTAATTATGAGAAAGATGATCAAGTCAAACTTCTGCTGTGAGTTTCTCTCTCTCTCTCTCTGTGTGTGTTTGTCCCCCTTTATGTTGCCAATGTGCCAAGTTGGATGGAGCACAAAGAGTCGTGTTGGGAGTGGGATCAGCTCACATCTCTGGTGTTCTCATCTCAATGTGGAACAGCAGAATGTGGCATCAGAGGAAAAGAGGAGTAAAGTAGGTTCGTCTCCTCCTCTCTTCCTCACGGGTAGCACGTAAAACCTTTTTTTTTTGGCAGGGTCATCTGAGCACCGATTGGCCACGGCTGGCAGGTAATGCTGTTTGCCACACTGACGACACAAATGAGGACAAACGCACAGAGACGCTTTGATGCAGATCCCCAGTTACTTAAACACAACAACCTTCATTTATTCACAAGAGTCGTCCCATCGGCGTCTAATCAACACACACGACGTCTAGATATTAACTATTAATTCTGATGTTTCAGGCTCTTCAGCTGCCAAAGGCCTGATTTACACCTGCACACACGCGCAGCAGTTTTGTGTCTCTTAAGAGTTGGTTTCTAGGTACACATGACAATAACCTGAAGCAGTTTTTTGGTTTTGTTTTCTGGCATTCATTTTAACAATCTGTTTCAGGATTCAAGAACCGTTGTTTTATCAGCTTGTGTTAAATTATCATTTTTAAAGAATGTTAAACAAAATAAAGATTATTACAGATGCAAGGTTAAGACAAACCGTGTTTAATTATTGTGCATCATTGATTCGTTGATATTTGTGTTTTTGATGAAAACGGTAGCTTGAGACTGATGGTGTGTGTTCCAGAAGAGCACGCGTGTGGTGGATTCTTCATCTCAAGTCATGATGAGACAAAGTTTCTTTATTTGTTCTTCTTCATGTGGTTGTAAATCTGCATGTGACTCTTTTTAAAAGAAGATATTTTGAGAAATGTCTCTTTTGTGTTCATTCAATGGAAGTCAATGAGGTTCAGTGTCATTTTACAGTTTATTTTCACATTTGGAAATTCAAACTTGATTCATGAACAGAACTCTGTGATCCCAAACTGATCAGAGAACTTTACTGTAGTTACATGCTGAAGTTCATTTGGTTTTCATGTCTGAATCTCTTTTGTGTGCCGTTGACATGAAATACACGAGGATTTAAAATGAGTGTATTACTTAAAACATATTCTCTCTCACAGGTCTGTGTGTGTGTGTCTGCGTTT
>NC_136780.1:423235-450735 GCF_947034865.1 Barbatula barbatula | reverse complement strand
ATGATGTGAATCGTGTGATACTGTTGCCGACCGAATCTATCAACGGTTTCCATAGTAACACACATCACACTGCTAACAGTCACATCAGCTGCAGCGTGTCAGAAGATGAGCGTTACAACACTCATCAAACCCCTCACTGTGGTTACCATAGCAACTGTGGAGCGGAGGAGAGAAACGAGCGGGTCCAGAGTGGAGGACATAAAAGATGTCTGTCTGTCCTGCGTGTTAAAGAGGAGACGTGTGACCATAGAGGTCATCGCCATGGAAACCTGTGACTGTTTGTCCCGCCCCGTTTCACTCTCTCTCATTTAGACATGCTGAAAGTGGGTAAATAAACATCGTTCACACATTAGTTTAATGGGTTGATCTTTTTTTAGTACCTCAGACACCCTGGAAGCCAAATGTGTGGAAACATTATCATTTATTTTAACTAAAAAGAACTTGTCGTGGTAGTGTTTGTTATACTTCTGACTTTAATCGATCATGAAAATGACGTCACACCGATCCGATCATGTTTTACTTTCAAATATAAAGTCGGGTTCGATGTTCGTGCGCGCGCGCTGTCCGTGGTGCTGAACACAGATCGGACTCACGAACGCGCGCGTGTCCGTCTCGTCCGATGTCAAACGGGTTCGTGACGTTGATGTGTGATTGATCTGTGATGGCTCGATCGATCATCTGACGGTCCGATTTCTCGGGGGTTCATCATCCGCGCGCGCTCAGGGCGGGTCGTGTGACGTCACGCGCGCCATCATCGGCAGACCAGCGAGCCGCGCGACCGTAACGGATATCATTGCGCTTCGACATCACCATTAAACAGCGCGGAATAAAGGCGGCAATCGCGAGGGGCAGCATGTCTGTGGCGGGACTGAAGAAGCAGTTTCATAAAGCGACGCAGGTAAGCGCTTAAATCCGCCCGCCGTCGCTCCACACATCTCGCGGATCACACACGGCGTCGAACGCGGTCGAACGAAAAATGTGCGCGTGTATCACCTGCGGGTGACCGAACACCGTCACGTGATGTACGTCAGGGTTCGCGCGCTTTATGTAATCGGCCGTTCTGTTCCTGAGAGAGTAAATCAATATTATTCCCCAAACATGACGGAAAGCTTATTGTGACACAAAGCGTTCACGACAGAAAACATCTTCATAATGTTGAAATGTTTTACACATGTTCATTAATTCTGTGTTGTGCCCTCGTGCTAGCAGTCAAATAAATAAAAAGTCTTTGCTAGTATCTTACTCTTTCTAATAATACACGTTGTGTAGGATTTAAACGAATTACAGTAATAACTGAACGGAACTTACACACTGCGCGGGGGATGACCAGCCAATAGGAAGACCCGTTTACTCTGGCTTGTCCAATCATATTGCAGCGCGATTACTCTCTGAACTTTATTATTGTCAAGCAGAGGCTCGTGACGTCATCCTGTAACCTGTGAAACACAAAGACAACGACGAGAAGTTTTCCTTCATTTTTTGACAAAGTCTTGTTTTTCATAAATACCAAAGTTAAAGTGAGGGGGCACAAATGAGATCTGAGGGGGTAATCGTGTGATAAAACATTGATGTACTGTACGTGTCATCACTCAGTGTTGTGTTTCTATACATGCTGTGGAGTTTGTTTACATCACTTCATGGAACACGTGTAATAGCAGCGTTGTGCACAGGGAAGAAACATCATTTATGATATATTTCATCTGTACACTGTGCCACATTTCTGTAGAAATGACATTATTACTGGGAGCAGTTTGCTCGGCTCGCCTAAACTATCATATGAAACCTGTATAACATATAAATAACTGTATTATTGCACAGAATGCATTCAATGACTTCATCTCTCAACCTTCATGAATTCTTTTCTCACTCAGACACAACAACTGTCAGAACTCTTTGTGTACGTACAGGCCAATTTTCACATGCTTGCAAACCGTTTTCAATGCTGTTAAACTTATGTTCAAAACAATAACATAATACAAAACTGAATAAGACATTTCTACAGTAATATTTCAATGAAATATATTTAAAATCTTAAAATGACTGTAAATGCTATAAAACCAATTGGACCATTCACATGATCAAATGTCCCTCCTGGATGCCTGGATATATCAGCAGAAGATTGGCAGGGATGGATCAGGCGTGCCAGAAGATTCTTTCCTAGGTGTATTGCACTAGATGACAAAAGATGTGATGTGGATGAGAACCTGTGGCCAAATGGAGAAGACCGATTAGCATGTACTATTGTATCTGTATCAGTGGATGGTGTGTGTACACATTCTTGTATTTTGGAATTACTCGGTGCAAAACAAAATAAAAAAATGAACGACATAAAATATTGACGACTACAGCATCATGTCTGATTCATTCCAGTAATGTATATTGCAGTGAATTATAAACAGAGATGTGTCCTTGTTTTACACAAGAAAATATTGTATAATGCTGCATGTTGTTCGTGTTTTTTCTGTCATTGTTTGTCGGCTGTCAACCTTTGCTAGTGTTCTGGAAGAATGAGTTGATTTGAGACCTGAATAAAGTGTTTTGTGAAATGAACTGCTTTGCCAAGCTGAAAGTTGGTCAGGAGAACTGTGTGAAGACACAAAAGTGACCTAAGAAATGCGTCCTAGCGTCTGTAAACAACTGTAATGATCAGTGTATAATAATGCAGTAAGGAAAATAAAATGGTTTTATATGATCGTTTAGGCAAGCCGGGTTTAAGAAGAAGAATATGAAACATGAATGTTAAATGACAGAGAATAGTAAGATCTGAATGTGTTTCATTAACACACAATGAACATGTTGAGATGTGACTGAGAACAATGATGAAATATTCATGCTTTAGTCTAAACCCTCTCTCTCTCTCTCTGCACACACACACTGTACACATTACTCACAGATATCTGATGTGAGGCTGAAACTCATCATTTTATTTTTACATCATTTTCACATGTGACCAGAAACACATGAAGCTGATGATTTACAGCACTGTGAGTGTGTGTGTGAGAGAGAGAGAGAGAGAGAGAGAGAGAGGTTGTTAAGGGTTGTACATCTCTATTTTCTGTCTAATGGTAATGCCAGTTGGCTGTTGCTATGGCAACCGGCTCTGTCTTGTACAGTGTCCATGCAAGTAAACTCAGACCCTGAACAAACACACACATTCAACATTAAAGCACGTTGTGTGATTACACTGTGTGTGTGTGTGTGTGTGTGTGTGTTCTTACCTTCAGAAAGTCAGTGAGAAGGTTGGAGGGGCTGAAGGCACCAAACTGGACGATGACTTCAAAGAGATGGAGAAGGTTCATTCACACACACAAACACACAATTACAGTTAGTCATGAAGACATAAACATGTGAACTGGTGAATTATGATACAAACTGTGTGTGTGTGTGTGGGGGGGGGTACAGAAAGTGGACATAACCAGCAGAGCCGTGCTGGACATCATGACCAAAACCACAGAATACCTGCAGCCCAACCCTGGTGAGTGTGTGTGTGTTCCTTTACAAAGAGTTAGTTCAGTGTACCTCTTTTCAACATGTGTGTGTTGCAGCGTCCAGGGCCCGGTTGAGCATGATAAACACCATGTCAAAGATCAGAGGTCAGGAGAAGGGTCCGGGTTACCCTCAGGCTGAGACCGTCCTGGCAGAGGCCATGTCAAAGTTCGGCCGGGAGCTGGGAGAAGAGTCCTGCTTCGGTAAAGCTCTGGATTATCTCTGGTTGTGCTGCTGAAGAAAGAGAGAGAGGCCGTGTGATGAAATCACTCTCTGTGTGTGTCAGGTTTGGCTCTGTTAGATGCCGGCGAATCCATCCGCGAGCTCGGAGAGGTGAAAGACGCTTTAGATATGAATGTCAAACAGAACTTCATAGATCCACTACAAAACCTTCATGACAAAGACCTCCGAGAGATACAGGTAACACACACACACACCTGAACACCCCTTCATGCTAATACACACACAGATGCATTGGATGAGTTGTGTGTTTGTAATGTAAACAATGAGAAGTGTGTGTGTGCGTGTTTCTACAGCATCACCTGAAGAAGATGGAGGGTCGTCGTTTGGACTTTGATTATAAGAAGAAGCGTCAGGGGAAAGTGATGGAAGATGAGATTAAACAAGCTCTGGAGAAGTTTGATGAGTCTAAAGAGATCGCAGAGCAGAGCATGTTCAACCTGCTGGAGAATGATGTAATACAACCTTAATGTCTCTCGTTCTATCTGTCTCTTTTCTCTCTCTCTCTCTCTCTCTCTCTCTCTCTCTCTGGCTGTGTCATGTCACTTGTTGTAGGACTACAGTATCTGTAAACAATACCGGGATCACATGACAGACAGAGTCAAATATACTAACACAGTGTGTGTGTGTGTGTGTGTGTGTTTGTTTGTGTGTGTGTGTGTGTGTGTGTGTGTGTGTGTAGATCGAGCAGGTCAGTCAGTTGGCGGCTCTGGTTCAGGCTCAGGTTGAATATCATCAGCAGGCGTCTGAGATTCTCCAGCAGCTCTCCAGTAAGATAGAAGACAGGTGAACACTTCATTCAATCACATCACAGCGGAAATATTGTGTTACAGTCACTGCACAAGAGTACAGATATCTTTGCAGAGAATTTCTTTGGTAGAAGTGAAAGTAGCGTTTTAGAATAAGACTCGAGTAAAAGTCTTAAAGTAACAGGAACATGTTGCTAGATTGCTAAAGCATCAAAATAAAAATACAAGTTCAGAAACCACATCTTTATAACTTTATTTTATAAATGATCACTTTATTAAAGGATAGTTTCCTCCCAGCCCCAATATTATCCTCTGAGAGAACAAAATCCTTCTTTCTTTCCTTGCATTTCCCTTCTACAGTTATTAGATGATTCACTGAAACTGAGAAATGTTTAAAAGAAGCATCACATTAAACCCTTGTGTTGAAATAAATCACATTGAGCTTTAACCAGTGATTGGTTCAACATATATTTCAGTTCTGTTTCTATGCTTTTATTTTGTAGTGGGGAACTGAAGTCAAAGTAAACATTTTCTTCAGGAAATATAAAGACTCATGTAAAGTACAGATACTCACAGTAAAGACTCAAGTACTGTACATCAGTGTTTTTACAATACTGGTGTGTTACAGAATAAAGGAGGCGTCCAGTAAACCACGGAAGGAGTTTGTGCCTAAACCCCGTATGGAGTTACAGCTGCCCAGCGAGAATTACAACGGAGGCTTGAAATCACCTGCACGCTCGCCAGGTGACGCACACACGGTGTGTATTTTCTTCACATATAACATCAGCAGAAAGAATAATATCCTGTTCTCTCTCTCTCAGCTCCGTTGGATCAGCCGTGCTGTCGTGCGCTCTATGACTTCGAGCCGGAGAACGAAGGAGAGCTGGCCTTCAAAGAGGGTGACGTCATAACCCTGACCAATCGGATCGATGATAACTGGTACGAGGGCATGATCCACGGCCAGTCGGGATTCTTCCCCATCAACTACGTGGAAATCCTGGTTTCTCTGCCACATTAGGCTCTGCCCACCCTCGCTGTTGCCTAGCAACCCTTTATTGTGCGTCTGTGCTACAGCTTAACTTCCTGTTCCTGTTGATGAGCGACTCTGAGAATGATGACAGACATTACAGAGTCACATCTGAGGGAAGAAACCTTGTGGATTTGTTGTTATTGTGTTTCATCGTTTATAGTTGCCTATCCGTTGTGGTTTGTTTGATTTCTCGGTCTTGCACGGGACACACACTGTGTTTGTCTCACCTCCTCATCTCTTCTGTATTTAATCACTAGGCCTTGCACGAATGCTGATTTGGGCTGTCGTGAAAAGCACACACACCTCGCGCTAGTCTTTATGATTGCTCTTTAACACATTTTACGTCACAATATTCAAGATGATGGATCAATAGCTTTATTTATGTAGATTAAGAGCACATGTCGATATCACGTACAATCTCACAGATGCGATGTGTCTCACACGCAGGTTTATCTCGTGTGTCGTGCTGTGAAATCACATTGATGGTGAATTATGATAGTTGAAGCAGAAGCTCTTCTGTATTTCACGTGAGTTAACATCTGGCTGGATTTGTTAAGCCAAGCTTTCCTTTGGCTTGTTTAAGCACTCCTCCTTCATTTTATGAAGTAAAAACTCAATAAGGATTGTGGAGTCTAGAGATCCATTTGGAAGAGTTTAAAATGGAACAGGTGTAAAACCAGCCAGCGTCACAAATCAACGTTACATTTATTGTATTTACAGATTTATTTTTAGCCTAATGAAATGTTATTTTTGAAATAATGCCAAGATTGTGTTGAAGTGATTGCTGTATGTGGCCGTGTGAGTGTTGATGCTCTCAGTAGATACTCTGTAGGTTTAGTTGTTAGTGATGAACGCTTCATATAATCTTGACAATCTCGATGGCGTCTGTAGAACAGGCCCAGGTGTAGCAGGCATCTGTACTCATTGTGCTGATCGATCGAATGAGCGAGTCTTGCATACACTTGACGTCTGCCATGACCCTTACACAAAGTTTTGCGCAGTCGGGGGTCCAGCGTTTGAGATGTCAACACTGCCAAAAATGACCCATTGTTTTCTAGTACAGATATGCACAAATTCTGAAATCAAGACATTTACCTGCAAAGCACGAGATACTAGGACTTGTTTTCTGAAAAAAGAAAAGATGAAAAATTTTCTGACCCCACTGGCCATGTATTGTAAGTGTATCTTGATTTAAAACCTTTTTCAATTTATACTTAAAACATACAAAAATACAGTGGAACAATTTATTTTTCTTTAGTGAATACAATCTTTTCTCTCCGGTTTATTCAGATGTGAATCAAATCTGCATTTTAATCAGATCACTGGTTTCAACACAAAAATAAAGGACATATATTTTGTATAAACGTGATCATGTTTGACCAGATTTTTAGCATTGTGAGAATTGAAGTCATTGATGATTAATGTGCAGTATAACAATAGTGTTTTCATACAGATGCCCTCTGCTGGTTTCCGTCACACGATCAGGCAATAATGCTGATGTCTCTATACAAGCACTGTTTATGAAAACATTCAAATAACTTTTCCGTTTTCACAGTGAAATATCCTCTGATGTGCATGTGTGTAAGACGTGAATGTTTGAATGGTATATAGAGTATAAATGTTTTGCACGATGTGAAGTTGGCTGTATTGTTGATGTTATTCACATTACAGAGGTTCACATTTATGAATCCTTTTATTAAAGTGTTTGTTTACCACGTATTTATTTAGATTGTTCCTGTGCTGGATTACAAACATCTGTATGGCTTGATGTGAGAACAATAAACAATGTCACAGTGACCTGGAACAACTTATTAACTTCCCCTCAATCTGACACGATCAAATCATTTTACGATCAATCTTCACAAGACTACACCAGACACGGAATCAAAATCCTTAACATTTATTATAAAAAAAGCATTTCTACAAAATCTGGGACCAACAGCTGGAAGTGTACAAAAATATAAAGTAAATCTAAAGAAAAAAAAAAGACATTTTACACTTTCATTATTGCTGGAGCAGTTTTACGTAAAAACATGTACATGAGAAATAAAAAAAATCATGACATGACCCTCAGTAATGCAGCATTACACACGAGCACTCTACTCATCATCGTCATCCTCATCCTCGTCATCCTCCTCTTCCTCATCATCATCATCGTCGTCGTCATCATCATGCTGGGATTTTTTAGCAGAGCCGGTAGGTCGACCCGGTCCCCTCTTTGCAGCTCCGGCCCCAGAGCGGTACGCCGCAACGTCCTGCGAACGAGAGACGCACGATCAAACACCAATCAACACGCAGATTAACATTCACGCCTCGCAGACGGCTGTTTCCTCACCTTCTCGTATTTCTCACGCAGCTTCACGGCCTTCTGCTCGTAGGGTACGCGGTCTTTGGTGCTCTGTTTTGACCACAACTCGCCCAGTTTCTTGGCGCTCTCACCAATGGACAGACCGGGATTCTCGCTCTTCACCGTTGGCCGCAACTCAGAGCAAAAGACAAAGAAAGCAGACCTATACAAAAACAAAATAAAAAATTTTTCACCATTGTCACAAAACATTTCGATCAGTGACATCAAAATAAAACACTTTCTTACAAGCTCGGACATGCGCGTCAACTTACGGGGGTCTTTTAGGAGCATTTGGGTCCTTCTTCTTCCTGCCCTTCTTGCTGGCACCTTTGGGTGGCACGTAATCCTCCATCTGCCTCTCATAGCGAACTTTATCCAGTTTCGCCATGTCCTCAAACCTGGTCTTCTCGGACGGGGTTATCGACTGCACAGAATAGTAAGAGAGTTACAAGAGAACCACAACTGATGTGTGTGGACTAGGCAGGGGACAGTAAGAGATTTTGGCAGTATAATAACCTTATTTGAAAATATTGCAATTATGCGGTATTACAGTGTTATTATCACAACACTAAAACGTGTCATTTCGAAATGTCTGTATACAAAAACTACTTTTCAACTGGACAATACATTTCATTTTGAACCAACATATACAACGTGTGTGTCGTGTAAAAATAAAGCCTTAACATTACAATATTCTTTCAAAAAATATATTTTGGTCAAATATATTAGACATAAACATCAAATTACATGATTTAATTTGTTCTGTAAACGGTATAACAAAGGTTTAGTGTTTTTGAAAACCGGTATGCGGCCCAAGCCTAATGTACACAAGTCAGACTCGATCGCTCACCTTCCATCTCTCAGAACATCTCTTGGAGAACTCGGAGAAGTTCACAGGCACATCAGGACTCTTGCGCTTGTGTTCGTCACGGCACGTCTGCACAAAGTATGCGTACGCAGACGTCTTGCCTTTGGGTTTATTCACGTCCCCTTTCACCATGATGATCAATGAACTGTAACAGAATAAAACAACCTCATCAATGACGTCACAGCAACACATAATACCGTCATGTCGTATATACAAACTGGCGATGCAAAATGGGATGTAAACATGACTTTAATACATAAACTAGTTAAAAACAAACCGCAAAAAAATACGTTGAAGACTAAAAGCATTCTCTTGAATTGAATATAATTGCAGTTATACTTGACGCGACGCGTTTAAAGCGGAAATATAAAAGCTGAAAGTGTGTGATTTGCGGTATTCTCGGAACAAAGATTCCTTCGATAGCTCTTCCCGCCTAATCTCTTCCCGTCCCGCCCTTCCCCCATCACGCCACAACGGGTCTCTCAAAAACACTCTTCGATATAAAAACACGCAGTTTAACCGAGCGTACACTCACGTTATCGCACCGAATCCACGTAAAACCGCGGTTTTAGCAGCGCGGCCTCAGGCGCTGCGCGATACACAAAACACGCGACGTATCTCTCACAAACCGTTAAAAACTCTCACAAACCGTCACTTACGCTCTCGAACGAACTTCTCATAAACACGATAACATTACCGCTCTAACCGTACCGAGTGAATTCGCGGTTTAAATACTTTAGAAATAGACGGTTTTCAGTTACACAAACCTGTCCTTTATCTCCGCCGACCTGCGCGAGCGAGCGACTCTCTTCTGTTTAACGTCACTCACGTGATCTCTACTGAGCGTGCGCTGTGCGCAGCTAACGGTGCGTAGAGCAGGACGGGCGTCCGCCTGAGCGACCGATTGGTGGATTTTGCGTTGCGGTGCGGGACGTCCAATCGCCGGCCGCTCCAGAACGACTCCGCGACGCTGATTGGTCGTTCGGAACTCACAGCCTGGTTCGAATGTTAGTAAACCGAAATCACAACAAAATAAATTACCGATTATAATCGTCATAAAACATTTGATATCGTGTTATCTACATTTTAATCCGCATTTCTCATACGATACAACACAAATAAAACAAATACTGCTAATAAAAAACGTCTATTTCGGCTTAACGTACACATCCTGAGTTATCTGACGGATAAAGTAAAGCGTGTGAGAATATTGAGGTCATAAATCGATGATTTGTGTATAAATGTCGCTCTTATTTCAACTCAGATATGAAGTGGCACTTTTGATCTCTTTTTATATTTGTATTATTATAGGTGTGTAAACGTGCACATTTAACGTTCGTATGCTTTGAATGTCTATTGTTCTGCTACGACAACGAAGCTTTTTTGAATCTTGATGGGTGACATGTGACTTCTGCTCCACACGGTGGCGTTACGACGCTCGTGGCCTCGCGCGCCCGTCGAAGAAGAGGCGCGTTTTATAGCGCGCGCATCCGCTTGCTTTGGTATGACGTAATTATACCTCAGTATCAACAATAAACATTTATATTTGCCTCTCTGACGATGACCTTCATAAAGCGCACGCGTGTGACGTTTTGTTGACAAACATTACGTTACATGGAGGAGTTTTTAGAGCATTTTAAGGAGCGCACGAGATCGGTACAACTATTTATTATCTTAAGTTACCGAGCTCGCTGTCTGTCAATCTCATATCAAATACACGAGATACTTTATGAACTTATGTGTCATATACAGTGCAGTGTTTGTTCAATCATATTTATTAACATCTATTGTCTCATCCTGACGGCTTTCTTTCTGTCGATCTGTCAGTCTGTGTTTCGTGTCATCGCGTTTGTAGTTCTTTAACTTTATCGTGTATGTGTCTATTGTTAATTCATTATATTGTGTTTTCGGCAGCTTTGTTTATTTATATTTATTTATTGAGCTTATTATGAGTTTAAGATGAGTTGTCTTTGGGGGACCCTACATAAGGTGGTGCCTGGCACTGTGATATATATATACTGTCTGTAATTGATCACATCATCATATATGTTATGTGTGTGTGTCAGGAGCAGCGCTGGCTGTGTGATGTGTTTGAGGGTGTGAGACAGCAGCTGTATCCCCTCCTCAGCTCATCTGTGGGTTTGTCGGTGGAGCAGCTCACCCTCTCTGCGCTGTCTAAAGTTCAGAGAGCCGTGGGGTCAGAGGTCGCGTCTCTACCCGTCAGCTACAGGTCAGTGTTCTCTTCAGCACACACACACACTACATGGTTTGTTACCGCGGTATGCATCATGGTGCTGCAATATACCGGAGACAAATATATTTGAGAAAATATCGAGTACCTAATTTTTTAAGCGTGCTATCATTGTTTATGTCCCGTCAGGTTTGTGTCGTTGTCAGAGTTGACGCGTCAACAGCACACCCCATGCTGCTGCAGCCTCACCTGGAGCTCCGCCCACTACCGGGAACAGGCCAGGAGGGCGGAGCAAGCGCTGCCCAATTACAGAGCGCTGGCGCGCGATAACATCCTTCTGATGGGGTATCTGTATGACGGGCCGGCTGCTGGGGCGAGTGATGGGGGCTGGTGGGTGAGAGATGCCGGAGATGCTGTGTCATGTCGGGTGAGTTAACGGAGAGCTGCGCTGCGTCCTTCCGTTGTCACACATGCCATGTGATTTCCTCACACTTGTACTTGTGCAGATGTTAAAATCCTCTCCTCTCTGGCTCGGGAGGCTGATGCTGTTTCCCACGTGGAACTACATCCCCCAGAATGCAACTGCAGGAGGAGGGGGAGGTTACCTGGAACTGATTGACCCTCCAGTTTGTGTGACACCCGATGCCATGACCTTTGACCCTGGAGGATCCCTGACTGAGGCCATGAGTGTGAAGAGAGCGGCTGAACTTCTGAGGCAGAGGTCAGAGAGGTCACTGCATCTCCTCTGTGCGTGCGTGTGCGTGTGACAGCAGTCTCACTCGCCCGTCTCTCTCTCTCTCTGGTGACAGGTGTGATGTTCAGGTGTGTGTCAGTGGGCAGGTGAGTGTGATCTCCCCTCTGCTCTTGATCTCTGGCAGGAGATTCTTCTGTCTCATTCTCAGTGAGGGAGATTCTTCAGCTCCTGTGCTGATCACTGTAAGTGTTCTTCTCGCTCTCTTTGTTCTTATTCTCTTCTGTCCGTGATGTCACTCTTTTTGTGTGTGTTGTGTACTGTGGGTTTCTCAGGAAGGCAAACATCAGTACTGGCGGCAGTGTGTATGCGTGGGTCAGTATATTTGCATATCTGCAATGCGGGTGTGTTCTCTGCGAGGGTGGGCGGGGCATCGTGTGCTGTCAGTCACCGCTCAATCCCGCCTCCATCCGCACTTGGAACCGCAAGAGAGCTCTGAAGATCCAGAGACACACCTGATGGACACACACGCACCTGACACACACATGACCTCACACACAGCATCATGCTCCACCACTTCAGTCAGAAAGAAACACTCCACCCTCATCAGCTACAAGGTGAGACTGCCTCTGTTCTCTCTTCTTTTAGATTTTGCATACTATAGTACTGTATTGTTTTAAAATCTTTTCTTGCATTCAGTCTTCATTGTACTTTTTTTCAAAAGGAGTGCTTTTTGTGACCTTTGTGTTGTGACAGGGTTTGATCACAAAGGTCCTGCACGCAGAGGCGGGGCTTTATGAGATTGACGGGAAGGTCTGGCTCTGTCTGGCCTATCAGCCGCTTCAGGAATGTGGCCGGGGCTTGAGACAAGGAGAAGAGATTCAGGTGAGCGTGATGTCAGATCATTCAATATCTAATGTTCAATATTTTCTCACTTCCAGTCGGCCACAGCAAGCGTTTTACTGAAACCGCATCTGCCAGCTGATACGGCAATAAACACGATGAATGAGTGTGTGTTTTGTCTCTTCAGCTACACAACGTTCATTTCCTGTATCGGCCGTCCCCGTTCGCTCCGGATGTGGTTCTATGCGCTTGTTTGCGCTCCAGCGCGCAGGTTACTGCCTTCAGTCCTCTGAGTTCAAAGGTAGAGGTGTGGGGGTCACACAGCCCGCTGCAGCGCCACCTGCTGGAGAAGAATCTGGGCGTTTCCCAGTATCTGTGGCTCTGTTACTGTCAGCGGGTCATCACGGAGAGGTGAGCGCAAGCGGAGCACCGTCACAAACACAACAGGAGCCTCAGTTACTACACTTCATGCTGATTACAACCCTTCTGCACAACACGATTGTAACCTAAATATGCCGTGAGTGTCTGGTGGATTCAACACAATATCAGACCCACAAGAGAAAACTGCATCACAAACATTGATAAACATTGATTACTGATCACTGCAGTCTGTAAATGAATAAACACTAAAGTAATGAAGTGCGTGTGTGTGTGTCAGGTTGTGTCCACGCTGGGTGAGAGAGGAGCGTGTGTGTGTGGTGGCCGGGCGACTGCTGGACTGTGTGTGTGATGCTGACCAGAAGATAGACAGAAAGAGAGACATTTACAGAGAGATGCTACAGGAACCCCACCAGTGTCCCGTAACCACGGTAACACATATCAATGTCCTGTAACCATGGTAGTACACGTGCCTAAATTCATCAGCTGTATTTCTTTGAGTGTGTTGTTTATGGTTGTGTCTCTCTCTCTGTGCGTGTCAGTATTGTGTGTCGTGGCCGTGTGTGGTGTTGTGGTCAGTGCGAGAGCTCTGTGATTGGATGAGCAGCGAGGTTTGGTCGTCTCTCTCATCTCTCGTGTCACCGGTGGCGGCTCACATGATGTGTGCGGAGCTGAACGCGTGTCTATCGTGGTCCGTTCACAGTGTGTGTCTCACTGCAGCTCATTCACAGCCGCTCATGTTAGTGGGAGTTCTGGAGTTGAGCTCCACTCACGCCACGCTTCAGATCAAAGATCAGACACAAACACTTGACTGTGTGTGTGTACAGACCGACCAATCAGGAGCCACCACAAACTCCAACATCAGCACAGCCTGGCTGGGTAAACCCATGACATCACGACTGTTTGTGTGTTTTTGTTATTTATTAGGTTGTTATTTTATTGTACTGATGCTTGTTGCTGTATTCTGAATGCTGTAAAGGCACATCAGGTTGTGTGTGATTTATATTGTTTGTGTGTTCAGGTTGTCTAGTGTGTGTGCAGCGTTGTACTCTAGTAATGGAGAGATTCATGAAGACAAATTTCCCCTCCTGGAAACACCTCGACCAGCCAAACTACATCACACACAAACACTGCAGGTACACACATGAACAAGCAAGCAAACACCACGCAACACAAACTTCCCTGTAAATACACACACGTTTGAATCTGTGTGTGCGCGCAGGCTGTATCTTCAGTTCTGTGTCAGTGATCTGATCATCATCAGTCCGTCTGCTGCCATGAGCATCAGTCTGATGGAGAAGAAGAGAGATCAGACAGACAGAAGAGAAGCTGGTCAGAAGAGAGACAGACGTGACGGTGATGATGAGGATCTTCTGAGGCCTGTGTGTGTGAGTCTCATCTTCAGACTGAACTCTAAACAGGGTGTGATGTTCAGAAACACATCAGCGTCTGCAGACTCGCACACACTCCAGATGGGATTCACGGCCGCGGTGTCGTGTCTGGGAGACGTTCAGATCTGGAACAACGATCCAAAGAACCGGAGGATACAGACGAGAGAGACTGACGGAGCCGATACGCCGGTCAGATGTCTCCATCAGCTGAACAATAATGTTTCACTGCAGCACTCTGGGTTTTATTCTGATGGTGTGTGTGTGTGTGTGTGTGTTACAGATGGATCTGCACTTTGTAGATGTGTGTGTTCGATGGTTCCCGGTTCTGCATCCTGGATCTGTTTACAGATTAATTGCACTTAACACAGAGGTAACATACACACGTTAGAATTGATCACAGTTATGTTCGTCATTCAGATAAATCTTAGTTCAGTCACAGTAATAACCTTCAGATCGTCTCAACAACAGAATGAAGGAAACATGTTTGTCCTGACTCGATGATTTCTGCCAGATTGAAGCTTTGAGTAAAAATAGTATTTTTCTGTTTTTGTGTTTCAGGATGCAAGTGTGTTGAAAGCCGAGAGCATTTCAGCCAAAGGCGGAGTCAAATTGCTCAGTAATCCCGTCCTCCTGATGAAGCATCAGTGGCGCTTACACACACTCACACACACAGAACAACTGCTTGACACACAGGTACACACACACACACACACACACACACACCGAGAGGCTTCTTGTTTGTGAACTGTGATGTGTTGTGTGTCATCAGTCAGGTGTTGGTGCAGTGATGAGTGTATCTAAAGTTCTTCACTCCAGGTACAACACAGCGTTTGTGTTCTCATACAGTCGATTATTTGTGTTTACACATGGCTCTCCCCTCGAGGACATTCATTCTTTTTGTTTTATCAGCTCCACCTCTGAGATCGTCTCTTTTTATGGAGTTATCTCTCAGCGAATCACACTGCAGGAAGAGATGGGAACAAAACCCCACATCCAATCAGTGACAGCGACTGCAGGTGTGTCTTATTCACATCTTTACAGAATGTGCATTGTGTTTTGATCTGTGTATGACAGGAAGGTGTTGTGTGTTCAGACAGGAGTGTGCTGGAGGAGGGTCTGAAGATCCGTTTGACCGTTCAGGACTCTGAATCGTCAGGTCACATGATTCAGGTGTATGTGGATTTGTCGTGTGGGCCGTACACACCTGGCCTGCTGCAGGGGGCGACTGTAATGCTGCATGACTTCCAGCGTAAAGTGTCCAAGTGAGCTGCTGTCCATCATCAGTGTTTTCTGTTTGTGATCGGTGTGTTCCTGGAGAACACTAATCTCGGTGTTACACATTGTTGTCTCCTCCCACGTTTGTATAGTTCTTCTCGTACAATTGTGTGGTGCTAGTTATTGTGGGAATATTTGAAGAGCTTGGTTAAACTCGTAACTAAAAATGTTCAAAAGTCATGTTTTTATATTGTGCATTCTAATTAATATCGATCCAACTGCGGTTGGTTTGTTTTGATTTAAGCCATAATGACACAATAAAACATGATAACATCAGAAAATACATGATTTTTGAACATTTTATCTCATTTTGGAACCGTACTCTTCATATATTTTCGTGTAGCATCAGTATTTTAGTGTAGAGACCGATGGAACTTCAAGCGGGTTCCTTACGGGCACAAGGCTGCAATGACTGCTTGATATCCAGAGCACATTTGCGTACTTTCATGCATTCTCTGTACTTGTGACGTAGAGCGAGAACAGGGAGACACAAGACCGCTGAAGAACGCCTGAATGTGTTTTGTGTGTTTCAGATTGAGTAACGTGTACTGCCGCTCTCTGCCCATCAGCTGTGTGACCGTCACTGGTCTGAGGTCAGTCAGCTCGGGGGAAGAACACACACACACACACACACATCTGTTGCTCCTAAGACAGACTTCTCCTACGTGAGTCACTTCAGAAGTAAATCAATACATGAAACTTCATTGAGTTAATCAGGATTTATATCTTTAAGTTTTCTGTTCATGAGCTTTTTCACACACAGAATAAACATGTAGTTATTACTTTCTCTCTCTCTCTCAAATTAAGATTATAGGTACTACTGCAAAACCAATAAACAAAAAAGACGCTATTAAAAGTAAAGTCTTAGGTGAAGGATAAAATAATATAAGGATACTGATCAAATGTATAAAAACTCTTAACAGGACTCTCCCTCTCTCTCGCTCTGCAGGTCAGATGGGTCCCAGTCCCCTCCTCCCATGATGCTGTTGGGCGAGTGGGCATCAGGCAGGACGCAGCAGTGCATTTTGGGTCAGGTCAAAGGTCACGTGGTGTGCGTTTTGTCTCTGAGGTTGCAGTGGATGTGTTCACAGTGTGGCAGTGCCTTCAGACAGGTGATGACATCATCATGGTGTGTGTGCGTGAGACCTCAGGTCCTCATCATCAATAGAAGTGATGGCAGCGGTCAAACACACGCTTTCATTTAACGCAGTGATCAATACTTCTCTCATGTTTCCCTGTGACCGTCGTGTCCCCACAGGGTTCCTGTAGCAGAGGTCAGCCACCGTGTGACTCCAGCTGCAGTGTGTTTCAGGCCGAGGCTAAGTGAGTGTGTGTAATTTTGTGTCTGTGTGTGTAGTGTGTGCGTGCGTGCGTATGTGTGTAACGTGTGAGTTGTGTGTTTAGGGTGGCGGTGGACGACGGCACAGGTGAAGCTCTCGTCTGGTTTTCGTCTGACACCGTCTCTGAACTGCTGATGTTGGACGCGGGTCAGTGGGAGGGGCTTCAGAGACACGTCAGGGTCAAAGGTCACGTGAGGGTGTACACGCGCGGCCACAGCTTGGTGAGCGTCTGAAACATGAGAAAGTTTTCACTCTCTTCATGTTTTCATGCATTGTGTGTTTGTGTGTGTGTAGATGTGTGATGTGGACCCCGAGGATCCTCTCGTTCAGTTTTTGTGCTGTTTGTGCTCCAGTAACACAGTGCGTCGACAAATCAAGCTCACGTGCAGACTGCGAGCACAGAGATCAGGTAACACACACACACACACACACAGGTTTGTTTTGATATCTTCGTGGCATCAGTCCATCTTTAATAGGTGTGTGTTTCAGGTAAATCTCAGCTGAGGAAAGTGTGTCGAGGACCCACAGAATTCATCAGCAAATTCCCACCCGCTCCTCAGCTACAATGCCTACAGATACACACAGACACGCACTGACACACACACGTGTGTGTGCACATGAAAGCACTTCCTAAAGGTGTGTGTGTGTCAGTTGTTATGTAAATCATGACTCTTGTTTATTTATGTATTTGCGTAATAATGCAAGGATTCGTCATTCTTTGTTTTATTATTTATTTTTTGGGTTTTTTTCAAAGCTTGTGTAAACTTCTTGTGTTTGAGTGTGAAATAAAGTGAAATATGTTCTGTTTTAATCTTTCATTCAAGTTTCAAAGTTAAATTGACATCCTTTAAAGTCTTGGAGTTGTTTAAAGTGTGTCTCCGCCCCAAGAGGTGGAGCTAGTTAATGTGTCATCATCAGAGGGGCGGGGCTTACAGGACTGTCATAGAACACAGGCAGCGGCAGGACTAAGAGGTAAGTCACACACATTTAGTGTTTTTGTGTTTTATACCTGTTTGTGTCAGTGAACTGTTATTGTTTGTATATGTTAGTGGGGACCTAAACCTGAACACACACCAGCTCATGGGGACTCGTGTCACTGTCGGGACCATAATAGAGGTCCTTACGGGCAAAAGTTTATAAATCGTACAGAACGATCATTTTTGAAAATCATGAAAAATCTATGATCTTTAGATTTATGGGATCAAATCTACAGTTTGTATAGTATACAACTCATTACGCATATAGACTGTCCCCACGGAGAACATACATGTGTGTCTAGATGATGATTGAGTTTGTCTAATGTGTGAATATGAGCTCATGTGTGAGCGAATCTCTTCATTTTAGTTTGTTAACTTTAACAGCTCGACACACACGACTCTGTGCTCTTGTGTGTGTGTGTGTGTGTGTGTGTCCTTGACTGTGTGTGTATTAGAGAAATCAATATGTGCAGCAGTAAAGCAAATAATCCTTCAGAGTAACAAGACTCTCTCATGCTTTATACAACTGAGTGAAACATAAACCTGAAAATGAAGAATCTGCTCTCATGCTGTTATAAATCTGTAAGAGCGGAAACCCATGTGCTGAGAGTCCAGATGTAAAGAATAACTAATGTTTGACATGAGAATCATTCTTCTATCGCCTGTATTTTAGTGAACTCTTCATCTGTGTGTGTGTGTTTTTGATCAGACTGATGATGTAACGCGTCAGGTTTATTGACTGAAAGTGAATGTATTCTGCATATATTATCAGCACAATCATTCCTCTGACACACGACGTGTTGGGTGTGTTATTCTCTTACTGTCCTTTATAGAGTTTGATATTCTTCCGATCTTCATGTTCTGTGTGTTTTTATCTCTCTTACTGTCACCGTGAGATAGAGAGAGCAGCTGTGTCATCAGCGCTGGGATTGATGGGAAATGAGCTCAAAGAGATGTGGCATGTTGACTTTATTGATCTCAGGGAATTCCTGACATGACACAATGGTCAACACAAATGTTTATTGGACTGAAATATGAGCGTGTTTTCAGATGTTAATGATGGTTTGTGATGTTCTTCAGTGTGTTGTGTTACAGGACGATGGATTCTGTCACAGGATTGATTACACCGGTAAGAGGTTCATTCATTTAGTGATTTCTTCAGGGAGTTGTTTGTTTTAATTGAAGTATTACAATTTTAAATTAACCACAATAAAAAAACATTAAAAAGAATGAAATAAATAAAAACATACAGACTGGACAGGGTTAAAGACAATAAGGCAATACAGTCACATCTTAAGAAGACACTAAAGATGAATCCCAAGATTTAGTTACATTACGTTCTAAGAGGTTTCGAGCCGTTAAACTTTTGTTCATGAATTGCTAACAAAAGACATCAATTAATTATGTAAAATTCTCTTGTATTTTCTTTTGAATAGTCAAACAATGTAAAGAAAGCATCACTTATAAATGAGATTGGATAAATAGGTGCATTACTAAATCGAATGAAGGAAGTCTTGCTGCAGTTCACTTCAATGTCTGACTTATATTTCAGGCTTTAGTCAGGTAAAATATCAATCAGTTTAAATCTTATTTCTTTTATTTAATGGGTAAGCAGATAGTTATAAGATATATTCTCCACAATATTATTCCAGGGTATTATATAAGGTATCGTTAACTCTTTCTGAAAGAGAGATCTGATTTTATAGTTATTCTTTGGTTGGTGTATAGAAAAGCACACACTTCCGATGTTCATTCATTCATCATTCATTATTTATTATTTTATCTTTTACTTCATTCATTTATTTGTTCAGAGATGATTTCTTCATTCATTTATTCAGTGATTATTAAGTGATTCATTGATTTATCTGTTTCCATTTCATTCATCTTCAAGCATTTTCCTCATGTCTTTAAACTTTAGTTTGTTGCTGTTCTGGTGCGTGTGGCGTATATTTATGTATCTGTGTATTATTAGTGTTTACCTTCATCATGTTTTTTTATTGATAGTCTTTGTTTCAGGTTGTCAAAGTCTACAGAAAACACAGAACAGTTGCACACATATATAGCAGATCCTCAAAACACTCAACCTGATGTGCTATAATAAGCTGTAAATTTTGATTTGATTTGATTTGATTCAATTTATTGTCATTACACACATACAAGTACAGTGCAACAAAATGTTTTTGTTATGTTTTTGACTTGACATCTGTCACGTTTACTGAAGGATTTGTCACAACCATCATTTTGTGTTTTAAACAGACGACAGGGGGCGGAGCTCAATGTAATGACGGTGTGGAGGAAGGAGGCGGGGTCAGACATCGAACGCCTCACGTTGAAATGAAACTGGTGGCACTGGAGACGGAGGAGGGATCCCAGGTGCCGTTAAACAGTGACATCATCACATCACATCAGCAGACAGCCCCCCGCAGGAGAACGGTGCTTTACCTCGCTCTCATTGGCCTGCTGATATTCAGCTCAGGTACATCATCACACACGCTAACGTCACATCACAGCAGCGCACAGAGCGTGATGGCTTTCGTCCTCAGCGTTCCTGCTGGGATACGTGGCGGTCCGGGGAATGTGTCGCTCCTGTCAGGAGGAGAGAGAGACGATTCCTCTGAGCGACGCCGCCGGATCAGAACACGTGCCCGAGGGAGCAGTGATGTACATGTCCGATCTCAGACAGATGCTGAAGAAATACCTGAAGGAGGACCGAATGGAGAACACACTCAGGTGAGATCGTGACCTTTGACCTGTGAGATGAGGTTGTGTTGAGGTTGACTGTGATGTGTTCAGGCGAGTGAGCAGGACGTCTCATCATTCGGGTTCTTCTGAAGGAAACGCCATAGCCAGTGAGATCCTACAGAACCTTCAGAACCTCCGCATGGATCACACCTGGACGGACTCACACTACGCAACACTCCAGTTCCCCTCCAGGTGTGTGTGTGTGTGTGTGTGTGCGTGTGTGTGTGTGTGCGTGTGTTTGACTTGCGTGTCATTTCATCATCACGCGTGTTTTATTAAACCCATGACTATGATGTTGAAAGCGCATTCTGTTCTGCAGTTTACAGTCAGATTCACAAAACATTCTTAAGATGGTGTTTGTTTGTCTGTGTGTACGTGTGTGTGTGTTTGTTTTTTTGTGTGTGCCTGTGTTTGTTTGTGCGGGTGTTTTTTTATGTACGTGTGTGTGTGTACCTGTGTGTTTGTTTGTCTGTGTGTACGTTTTTGTGTGTTTGTTTGTCTGCGTGTGTTTCGGTGTGGGTGAATGTTTGTGTGTGTGTGTGTGTGTATATCTTTGTTTGTGTGTTTGTTTCTCTGTGTGTACGTTTGTGTGTGGTTTTTTGTTTGTGTGTGTTTGTTTGTGTGCTTGTGTTTCGGTGTGTGTGTTTGTTTGTTTGTGTTTGTGCGAGTGTGTAGGTCACAGAGGAACACTCTCTGGTTGGTGGATTCTAAGGGGGTGGAGCTTGAGGAGATTCCTCTAGATGGTTATTGTGCTTACAGCGCCACAGGAACAACCACGGTAACATGATCTCTGTTACTATGACAACAACAGATGCCACGTGACAGTGTTGAAACATCAGTAAACACGTGTGTGCGCAGGGCGGAGTTGTTTATGTGAACTACGGTCGGCGTGAGGATTTTGATCAGCTGCGTACACTCGGCGTGTCTCTCAACGGCTCTATCGCTATAGCGAGGGTGGGAGGTGGCATGAGCTTCGCCGAGAAGGTGTGGCACGCCCAGAAGGCGGGGCATGTGGGTGTCCTCATCTACCCTGACCCTGCAGACGTACCCCAGGATCCACGGCGACTCGGTCTCCATAGCAACGCTGTCATCTCTGACCACGTACGTCGTATGTCATTCACATGTTGTTTTCCGTCGCTGTTTGGCTTTATGTTTATTGTTAATGTGTCACTACAGGTGCATCTGGGATCAGGTGACCCCTTCACACCCGGATTTCCTTCCTTTAACCACACCCAGTTCCCATCCACTCAATCGTCTGGCCTGCCAATCATTCCAGCTCAGCCAATCAGTGCAAACGTTGCTTCCAAACTGTTAAGGTCTGTTCCTCCTGATGAATCACGAATCTGTCAATCAAATCATCTTCAATTTCTCCTCAAAATGAAAACATTGACAAATATATTTCAATATTTATTTATATTTCGTACCATTTTTATTCTGTATGGGATTTATAGAGAAAGCAATTTTGCGTTTGAAATCTCTCTCTCAGTCAGTTATCTGGTGTTGGTTGCCCGCGGGGTTGGCAGGGTCGTCTGCCGTATGTTCAGTGCGTGTTGGGTCCGGGTTTCACAGGCCCCGGTGAGCGGAGGGTGAAGATGGGCGTGTTTAACAAAATGAAACCTGTGCTGCTCAACAACATATTTGCCTCCTTCGAGGGCAAAGTGGAACCCGGTGAGACCTCATGATGTCATGTTGTGACTCGTGTGTCAAACGAGCGGTTGCTGAGACGAGAGCTGCTCAATCACGTGTCATGTTTCTCTCAGATCATTACATCATCATCGGTGCTCAGAGGGATTCATGGGGTCCGGGTGCGGTGAAGTCTGGAGTGGGAACCGCAGTACTGATGGAACTCGCTAGAACATTCAGCACCATGGTGGAGAACGGTAAACACACACACATGAACACACGTGCTGTGCATTTACTGTAACGTTACACACATGTGTCTTCAGGGTTTTCACCCAGACGCAGTCTGCTCTTTGTCAGCTGGGATGGAGGAGACTTTGGTAATGTTGGTGCCACCGAGTGGCTGGAGGTCAGTACTGCACTCGAGGAACACCACAGGAGTATTTACTATAGTCAATATTCAAGTGTACTACAGTATTTTGTAATGGTTACTTAGTGTGTGTGTGTGTTTTCAGGGTTATCTGACCATGCTGCACTTGAAGGCTGTGGCGTATTTCAGTCTAGATCAAGCCATCCTGGGTAAAACGCACACACACACACAGACACTCATGCACGCACGCACGCACACATCGACACACACACTCACACACACGCATGCATGCACACACACACTCACACTCATGCATGCACGCACACACACTCGCACATTCGCACGCGCACACACACCGACACACACACTCACACACACTCATCCATGCACGCACGCACACACACACACACTCACTCACACTCATGCATGCACGCACACACTCACTCACTCACACTCATGCACGCACGCACGCACACACACTCGCACATTTGCACGCACACACACAACGACACACACACCGACACACACGCATGCATGCACACACACACTCACTCACACTCATGCATGCACGCACACACATTCGCACGCACACACACACACCGACACACACACACACACACTCACACACACTCATGCATGCACGCACGCACACACACACACACTCACTCACACTCATGCATGCACGCACACACTCACTCACTCACACTCATGCACGCACGCACACACACTCGCACATTTGCACGCACGCACACACACACCGACACACACACTCACACACACGCATGCATGCACACACACACACACACACACACACTCACTCACACTCATGCATGCACGCACACACATTTGCATGCACACACACACCGACACACACACACACTCACACACACTCATGCATGCACGCACGCACACACACACACACACACACACACACTCACTCACACTCATGCATGCACGCACACACTCACTCATGCACGCACGCACACACACTCGCACATTTGCACGCACGCACACACACACCGACACACACACTCACACACACGCATGCATGCACACACACACACACACACTCACTCACTCACACTCATGCATGCACGCACACACACTCGCACATTCGCACGCACACACACACCGACACACACACACGCATGCATGCACACACACACACTCACACTCATGCATGCACGCACACACACTCGCACATTCGCAAGCACACACACACACCAACACACACACGATCATGCATGCACGCACACACACACACACACACACACACACTCACTCACACTCATGCATGCACGCACACACTCACTCACTCACACTCATGCACGCACGCACGCACACACACTCGCACATTCGCACGCACACACACACCGACACACACACTCACGCATGCACGTACGCACACACACACCGACACACACACTCATACAAACTCTTGCATGCACGCACGCACACACACACCGACACACACACTCACACACACTCATGCATGCACGCACGCACACACACACTCACACACACTCATGCATGCACGCACGCACACACACAATCACTCACACTCATGCATGCACGCGCACACACTCGCACATTCGCACGCACACACACACCTTAAACAGAGATTCAGAATAACCTGTGTGTGTGTGACGTGTGTTGTGTTTAGGTGATGATAATCTTTCTGTGTACTCGAGTCCTCTGTTAGCTGATCTCATCGAGGGAGCCATAAAACACGTTTGTGTTCTTCTATTAGTTTGTGTCTCATTACAGTCTGCTGCTGGTTCTGTTTCTGGAGGTTTTGTGTTTCTGTGATCTTTCAGGTGGAGCATCCCAAACACACGGGTCAGTCTATTCTCTCTCTGGTCCAGCGTCAGGGAGGATGGAGGAACATGTAAGAACACTTCTTCACTTGTGGCCTGTTTCTTTTGTTCATGTATTTACTCTTTTTTTTTTTTATTCTCTTGTTTGTTTGTAGTGTGAAGCCCATGTATTTGAACAGTGGTGCGTACAGTTTTACAGCGTTTGGTGGAGTTCCTGCCATGCAGCTGCGTTTCCATGAGGTAAAGATCACTAAACTCCGGTGAACAAAGCATCTGTGTGTTTGTGTTTCTAACTGTGTATGTGTGTGTTCAGGACACTCGTGTGTATCCGTTTGTCAACACTCAGTTGGACAGTGTGGGTCGGCTGCAAGAGTTGTTACAGGGTCGACTGTGTGCTGTGGGACGGGCTGTCGGTGAACTCATCGGTCTGATGGTGCTCAAACTGTCACATGATCACATTCTCCCGCTCGACGTCACCTGCTACAGCAGCGCAGCACAACAACTCAGCTCCAAACTCAGTCTCCACACAACTGAACTACAGGTACACACACACACACACACACAACTGGACTACAGGTACACACACACACAACTGAACTACAGGTACACACACACAACTGAACTACAGGTTCTCACACACAACTGAACTACAGGTACACACACACACACACACACACACACACACACACACAACTGGACTACAGGTACACACACACACACACACAACTGGACTACAGGTACACACACACAACTGAACTACAGGTACACACACACAACTGAACTACAGGTTCTCACACACAACTGAACTACAGGTACACACACACAGCTGAACTACAGGTTCTTACACACAACTGAACTACAGGTACACACACAACTTAACTAGAGCTACACACACAACTTAACTACAGGTAAACACACACACACACACACACACACACACACATGAACTACAGGTATACACACACAATTGAACTACAGGTACACACACACAACTGAACTACAGGAACACACACACAACTGAACTACAGGTACACACACACACAACTGAACTGCAGGAACACACACACAATTGAACTACAGGTACACAGACACAACTGAATTACAGGTACACACACACACACATATATATGAACTACAGGTACACTCACACACAACTGAACTACCTGTACACACACAACAGAGGTCCAGACTGAGTCTAGACACACCTCACTCATTCGCTCTGTGTGTGCGTGTGTGTGTGTGTGTGTGTGTGTGTGTGTGTGTGTGTGTGTGTGTGTGTCAGATGAGGGGTTTGTCTCCTCAGTGGATCTTCAGTGCGAGAGGAGATTACAGTCGAGCAGCTAGAAATCTTCTGGATGCTATAAAGAACAGTGATGTTCAGGACGAGAGACTCGCCAGACTCTACAACACACGCATCATGAGGGTAAACACACACACATATGTGTCAGTCACGTTTGTCTATAAAGACTGATGTAAATGAAAGCTCACTCAATGTTGTGCACAGGTGGAATATTACTTTCTGTCTCAGTACATGTCTGTGGTGGAGACGCCGTTTCGTCACGTGTTTCACGGGCGCGGTGATCACACGCTGAACGCTCTCGCCGAGCATCTGTCTCTCCTGCGCACTGACCCGCATCTCTTCGACGAGGTGCGTTTCCGTCGGCAACTGGTCCTCTTCACCTGGACGCTGCAGGGCGCTGCGAACGCGCTCAGCGGTGACGTGTGGAACGTAGACAATCCTCTCTAGAGCTCCAGACGGACACACGAACTCTGAATAACGGTGTCTCACTGCAGTTTTGTGATCATGACCAGAGCTGAGCCAATGAAATCTGTCAACAATGAAGCCATAAACTGTTTATTGATTCTCTTCAGCTTGAATCCCAAAACACACACGAGTATTCTTCTAGAATTAGATTAAATTCATTACATTTCATAACATTCTTCACAGATCCTTTTCTCTTCTGAGGTCAAACATTGAATCAAATCAAACACAGTAATCTCATTATCTGAAATGCAGAGTAAAGTCACTTGATCACTTGACTGGTCAGGAAGTGTGCGTCCGTGCGTGTGTGTTTCAGTGCTGGTCCAGGTGTATGTGTGTGTGTGATGTTATCAGGACTAAATGTCTTTCTTTGATTGATGAATGGTTAATTGATGATTATAATCGAGTCGTGATTGTGTTTTTTTATAAGTGATAATGACTCTCTGTTAATGTGAGCTGTAATTATCGGGAGCAGTGACTCTCATAATTATGACAGTCATACTGTCGTCCAATCAGAAAGCAGCATCTGCTATCAATCGGCTCTATGATGTCATCCGTGATGTCGTAGGCATCTTGTATACCTGTCCTATGTTTAACGATGATGTTCACGTTTAGAAATGACTTTCTGAATGTGATTTGTGGTTCATTTCAGATGAATAAATGAATCTTTCTTCATCAGTTCGAGTGTAAAAACAATCATTTCAAACAAGATGTGAAGAGTCAAAACAACACATCGTTGACTTGTGAAATTCTGAAGGTTTATAACACACATTCCATTTGAAATCGATGAATATTTTTAGAAATAAATCAAACATAACATATCTTTCTCTCATGCTGGTAATTATAACATCTATTGGTGGATATATCCGTTTGGTAACATCCGAAATATCAGGAAAGTTTGAGACACATATAGAAAATAATCTGAATATACTGACAAACTAAAAAATACATCACAAACTCAGGTTATGAATACTAATACTGGTCAACCTTTAAAATAGTCTGTGAACGTGTATTTACATACTTGATAATATATATTTTTTAAAATATGATCATTAAAAGACAAATCTGAAGAATAACACTGCTGAGGTGAGTGTGAATATCCTCATTATTAATATGAATTGACTTTGATGTTTTGATTCAGTTGCGATTAAAGATTGTTGTCGTCCTCCTCTTCTTCACCTCCGCTCTCGCTGGTCTCCTCCTCACTGTTATCCTCTTCACCTTCATCATCCTCTGTGTTTTTACCCTCTGTCTCTTCTCCATCCTCACTCTCTTCATCTTCCTCTCCTTCTCCCTCTTCCTCCTCTTCCTCCCCCCCCTCGCTTTCTTCATCTCCCTCTCCTTCTTTTTCGTTTTCCCCTTCTTTCACTTCTCCTTCCTCTC
>NC_136780.1:373235-418235 GCF_947034865.1 Barbatula barbatula | reverse complement strand
GGTTATTTCCTGCATGTGTTTGACTGCTCAGATTCTTAATCTTCTCATTTTCAATTTGGTTCCTCACACTGGCCAGATCTGTGTGGTTCTCCCTGCAGTATCTCTGAGCTTCATGCCACTTCATGTTGTTTTTAACAAGAATGAATTGTTTGCTGCTGTCTGGAAAACATTGATCTGATATTGATTTTCATGCTCAAAACACAATGTTTCTGAGATATGATCCCACACAGATCAACTCACCGTTGTAGCAGATGAAGGAGAGCACAGTGGTAGTAGAGCTGGCATCATGCCACATTCCGTCCTTTTCCATATAAACACAGACATCAGTATTTTTGTTGTCTGGTTGTTTATCTCCCCAGTATCGATACTGTGACTCATTTCCGGTGTAAAACGCCGGGTCTCCCAGAGACCATGTCCATGTAAGGTTATTCATCTTGTGCAGCCCAATCCAAACATTTTGAGTCTGACCGTTGACAGTGTTTATGATGTTCTTCAGGTCATTCATGTTGTTGACGGTGGTCAGATCTGTGTGATTCTCTCTGCAGTATCTCTGAGCTTCAGTCCACGACATCGATCGGTTCACAAAGTGATACTGACGCAGAGAAGACGCAGAGAAACTGAGAACCGCTGAGACTGGGAGAAAAACATCAAGAGAAAATCATTTGTTTACAGGAAGTAAATTTTCAAAACAATCTTTTAATTTACTTGTACAGTATTATTATCTAAGAATGCTTTAAGGATAAGAAAAATCAAATTTCTTTGAACAAATGTGTTCCCAGAGGATTGATATTTAAACACAGTCACCTGTGAACAGGAGAGAGACGAGTGTCATGTTTGGAGAAACGGACGAAACAAACTTCAGGTGTTTTTAAATACAGCAAACAGACTCATTTACATGTGTGTCCCGTTCCTTCAGTTCCTATCATCTGAAACATTTACATGTCTCTTTCATGCTCTCTTTACAGGATGAGTGATGCCATATCTCATCTGATCTGTGGTTTTCAGGCGACACAATGATCCCTGTGTCCTGAAATGAGTTTTTCCATGAGTCTCACGTCATATGGTTTTATGAATGTTAATATATTCTATCTAATATAGTGTAATATATACTCTATAGTTCTCTATGGCATGTGTTTACTGCAGGATTTAATAGTAATTACCTGGAATTTTAATTTATTAATTTATAATTCTAAATTACATTTAACATGAAGTGAATTTTAATCAGTAATAAGCATTTCATGTTGAGGTGTTTTGTTGTGTTTGCTAATACAATGAGACCTGCAACACATGTTTTATTCTCTTATTAGGCTTTACATTTACATCACAAGATTGAGTCTTTAGCAGAAGCTTTTAACCGAAGCGTCTTACAGAGAGTTCAGGGAGCAATAAGCGATATGTCATAAAAGAGTAATAGTACAATAGGTGCTAATACAAAGATACTAGTTTCAACAAAAGCCAGAACAATATCTGTTTAGTGCCCTTATGAGAAGACAATACAAGGCGCCGCTGGTTTACTGAACGCAGGGTTCATGATGGGGTGTAGGAGTGTAGTAATGTGTGAAAGTATCCTTCCAGTGATAGTCCTGTAGGCAAGCATCAGTGACTTTAATCTGATACGGGCTGCGGTAGCCGGTGGAGAGAGATGAACAGGGGTGTCACTTGAGCCCTCTTGGGCTGTTGGATGATGAGGCGTGCTGCTGCGTCTTGAACCAGCTGAAGTGGTTTGATAACCTTTGCATGAAGACCAGCAAGGAGAGCATTGCAGTAGTCCAACCTTGAGATGACCAGGACCTGGACAAGGAGTTGTGCCGCATGCTCCGTGAGAAAGGGTCTAATCTTTCTAATGTTGAATAAGGCATATCGACAGGATCGCGTTGTCTTTGCATTGTGATCATTGAAGGACAGCTGTTCATCAAATATGACTCTGAGGTTCCTGACTGATTTGGAGGGAGTGAGTGGACTTGCCTTTAACTCGTTTTTCTAAATGACATTAAAATGTTCGTTCTGTACAACACGTCACAGGCGCATCATGGCAAAACATTGACTGGTATTAAAAAATCTTTTTTACAAATCAGTATTGAATATTTACATTAAGTTCTGCTAATGCACTTAAAAATCATGTGCACTAATAGCATTTATAATTTTCTTTTATATAATATTATTACTGTTTGTATGTTTCCCTGAAGCTTCTTTGCAACGAATTAATTAGAATTTAAAAGAATATTTCAACTGTAAAACATGATTAAACTGACAGTACGCATTAGTCACACTGGGCGTGACGGCAGAGCTGTTATCTCACTCACACACACACACACACACACGCGCACACACACATACACACACACGCACACGCACGCGCACGCGCACACACACGCGCACACACACACACACACACACACGCACACACACACACACACACACACACACGCACACACACACACACACACTTTAACCATAGTAAAAGTTCCCATCACGGGGTGTTTGTGTGTTTTATTTCACACTACACTACACGGTGTAAATCTAATTAGCCTAACAGTGTAGTTAGCGGTCGCGTGCGTACTCGTGTGTATGCGCGTGCGCGCGAGCTGTCTGACAGACGCGCTGAGGCCACGCACGCGCTTGATGTTTCTGCCTTGTGTTAAAAAGTAAAGAAATGCTGCAGATGTTTTCTGACGTGATGATGATCATTAAATCATAGATGACATCTTCATCTTCATCTTCATCTTCATGACACTTCAAGGTAAGTTTGTTTTCTTCTCAACATCTCTGAAGTCATCAGTGCGCATGTGTGTTTAGCGCACTTTACGAGTATTTCATGTTTTAGAAATAAAACAAGAAAGGTCTTGAATTATGTTTGATTCATTTTATTATAAAAATATATTCGCACAGGTGTTTTTATATTGTTGTGCAGTTATTGATGTAAAGAGCAAATATGAATGTGTTTTATTGTTATTGCGCTTTATGTGTTTATGTCAGATGTGAAGATTTCTAACGTCAAGTCTTCTTATTAATTGTGATAATGTGTTAATTTAACATAGTATTGATCATAAAGAGCATCATTTCAAGTTGCACAACAAACCAAATATCTGCTAGAAAACACTGAGATGCTGATGTCATCCACCTGTTGTACCTGCACACATGAAGAGTTTATATATGTTCTTATATATGTGTTATATGTGATATTTAGTGACACACAGAGAGAGAGAATATGAAGGTGTGATCTCTGCTCTATTGTTCAGCTGAAGGGAGGTCCGGTTCCGAGTGTAAATATTTGTTGTGTGCTAAAGAGCTGATATGGATTAATATGATGTCATTCTGTAATGAACTGTTGAACCTTTGATGATGTCACAGAAATCCACTCTCGAAGAACTACAAACATCATTTGACATAATTATATGAAAAATTCATCCTCGTGTCAAACCTGTATGACTTTTTTCTATTTTGAAGACTGAACTGGGCCTTTAAATGAGCAAGGTTTTACAGAGACCACATTGAGATTTTGTCTTGTTGAGCAGCTCACAACCAGACAGCTAATGTGATTGTAAACTGAAAATGTTCAAATCTAAGTTAAAGCCACAATATGTAAGTTTGGAGCGCTAGATGCTGCACTTTCAAAACAACAACAAAAGGTGAAGCTAAATGACGTTGAGCATGAGAGTGGAGTTATGGGACATCCAGAGGCGTATGGAGATCGCCAATCATGGTCACGGACGAGGTCATGAATGAGTTTTATTTACATTTACTCATTTTTTTGGATTCATTTTATTGTCATTACACACATACAAGTACAGTGCAACGAAATGTATTTTTAGAAGAAGATAAAGCATAACATGGGGAAGGTGAGGAGGAAAACATGTACACAATACACCATAGACAAGACTTGCAACAGGGATAAGTGATACGAGACAAGACAGGAGATCAGCAGGAAAAAAAGGGGAGGACGGGAGCAAGAAAAATGCGACTGCCTCCGTTGAGAGCCAAAGAGAAGAGGCTTTTATCCAAAGTGACTTACAAGTAGTTTACAACTGACATGGAATGTAAAGCTACGTTAGCCTGTGAATGATATTGGACTTTGTCAATTGATTTGGTAGCGTAATGCTACACAGTTTAACGTGTTTAAAACAGTCATATAGTCGTCGTTTGAAAAGTAAACTACGTTTATGCTTGTTTGTGTTTCCTTTAGTCACCAAAGAGTAATCGTGATCAATAATAACAGAACAACAGATGCTGTATAAGCACTTCTGCCGTAGTTTCTACAGCCGGAAACTGAGGGTCGTGAGGAGCAGCGGATATTAAGTCACTGATATGAGACAAACACAAGAGAGACAAGAGACGGGACTTTAGTTTAAATAGGAATTTCTCTGGATCTGCACATTCTTGGGAACATTTGGGATCATGTAAGTACACGACTGCATGAAATATATCACACTGTGAAAGTGATTTTGGGATATTTCACAACAAAATTATTCCATATTGTGGCTTTAAACCATGACTTTGAATTGTCTAATAATTGTTGTACATGTGATGACTGTGTGTGTTACAGATTGGTCTGTTCTTTGAGAAGCATCTTTCCCAGAGCTCACTGTCTTCTGACGTTGCTTTTTCATATCATGCATGCATGTGTTACCCTACTCCAGCTGTCAATCATCCTTTGACCCCGCCCACCCCTCTCTCATTTAGTTTACTCCAATCACTCCAGGTGTTATGAGTGGCGTCTCATTTTTAGCCAATGAGACACAGAGCTTTCAGGAAGAGGAAGTGGATCTTGTTTCGATCCCTCCTTCTTCCTCACACCCTGAGGATGTCTCCAGTTATGCTCCGCCCCCGGCCCCTCCCCTCCCTCCTCCTCCCCTGCTGCTGGGAAACCCGGTGCAGAAGAAGAGGAGGGTCAGGAGCTTCTACTGGAAACCCATTCCAGAGGAGCGGGTCAAACGGCAGGACGGACCGAACCTGTGGACCCTCGGCCGACACAGCCGAGAAACGTCCTACCACATCGACATCAGAGCCATCGAAGAGCTCTTCGGACAACACGAGGACACGCGGTCCCCCGCTGCGGCCGACAGGAGGATGACGCGAGGACGAGGTTCTGTGAAAGATCTCAAAGAGCAGGTCAGATGATGCATGATGCTGTGAAGACTGTTGATGTGCCCTCAGCTCATACACGTGTGTGTGTTTTCTATAGATCACCATCCTGAATTCCAAGAGAAGCATGAATATCTCTATTTTCCTCAAGCACCTTAAAAAGTAAGTGTAATGTTAACCACACCCATTCAGTTACGCACTCACAGATTCATTGACCGTGTGATGTTGTGTTGAGTTCTGGTGATGGTCTGCTGGAGGATGTTCTTCGTGGGAACAGTGAATCTTGTGATGTGGAGTCTCTCAGAGGTCTGCTGAAGCTTCTGCCGGAGGATGAGGAGGTAAAACACCGATTTCAAGTCTGAACCCAATGAAAATGCTCCATATAAACACGTCAATCAGATTAAAAATGCCGAACCGATGGAAATCTCAGTGGGATTGTAAGGGGTGGTTCATGTAAACACTTGATCAATTGAAAACCGAAGAAGTAAGTTTTACGCATGTGCAAAGACGACGCTGGGTCGTACAGACGTAACGGCATATGCAGCGGTGGAAAGTAATGAATTACAAAAACTAAAATTACTGTAATTGAGTAGTTTGTTTAGGAAATGTACTTTTATAAGTAGTTTAAAACAGTTGACTTTTACTTGAGTACATTTTTAGTGCTTCATCTGTACTTTTACTGCGCTATATTTCCTCACATTGTCATGTGATTGGCTAAGGAGGATAATCAGTCCCATCACGTGACCCCGTCCACTCAAATCATGCATTGAAAACTTGCGTCACACGGATTTCAAGACGGTATCAAACGGCGGTTTCCCTGGAGTGAGTTTAAAACATGAGACATGTGCAGATGTACAAACATATTAAAATATCTAATCATAAAATGTCATTGTATTCATAGTACCGAACATTTATTTCATTTCTAGTTTACTTACCTGTGCTTTGGAAGATTTTACTGGTTTTACCATTGTAAATCGCTGTGTAAAACGACCTTGCTTCATATGAACTGTGTGCTTTATTGCGTGACATTACGTTGCTATTATGAGTTCTTTTCCTGAAAACATACACAACACGTGCTTTAAAACGCAGTTTTAGTGGGTATGTAGGTGCAGTGTGAGCGTGTCAGCAGATTTAATCTGATTTGAAGATTGTCATAAAAACACGCACATCAATTAGATCACCTTTCACTACATTCAGACGGCACAATCTGAACAAATTCAATCCGATGTGTCCATGTAAACGTAGCCAGTGACTCTGATCATCAATGACTGATCAATGATACTGACAGGTGAAGAAGCTTCAGATGTTCAGTGGAGACACTAAAGACCTGACACCAGCTGATGCCTTCATGTACACACTCATCCATCTGCCCAGGTACACACACACACACACATACACATACATACACAGTCTGTCTACAGTGGGTTCTGTTGACTCTTCAGTTGTGTTTGCAGGTTTGGTGTGCGTGTTGAAGCTCTGCTCCTGAAGGGAGAGTTTTCCTCCTTGTGTTCAGCTGTGAAGCAGGACATCACTGTGGTCCGGACTGCCATCACAGGTGTGTGTGTGTGTGTGTGTGTGTGTGCGCGTGCACGTGCGTGTGTGTGCCTGTGTGTGTGCCTGTGTGTGTGTGTGTGCGTGTGTGTGTGTGTGTGTGTGTGTGCGCGTGCACGTGCGTGTGTGCGCCTGCGTGTGCGCGTGTGTGCCTGTGTGTGTGTGCGTGCGTGTGTGTGTGTGCGTGCATGCTTGCGTGTGTGTGTGCGTGCATGTTTGTGTGTGTGTGTGCGTGCCTGTGTGTGTGTGCCTGTGTGTGCGCGTGTGTGCCTGTGTGTGCCTGTGTGTGTGTGCGCGTGTGTGCCTGTGTGTGCCTGTGTGTGTGCGTGTCTGCGTGCGTGTGTGCCTGTGTGTGCGCGTGTGTGCCTGTGTGTGCCTGTGTGCCTGTGTGTGTGTGCGTGTGTGTGTGCCTGTGTGTGCGCGTGTGTGCCTGTGTGCCTGTGTGTGTGTGCGTGTGTGTGTGCCTGTGTGTGCGCGTGTGTGCCTGTGTGTGCCTGTGTGTGTGTGCGCGTGTGTGCCTGTGTGTGCCTGTGTGCCTGTGTGTGTGTGCGCGTGTGTGCCTGTGTGTGCCTGTGTGCCTGTGTGTGTGTGCGTGTGTGCGTGCGTGTGTGTGTGCCTGTGTGTGCGCGTGTGTGCCTGTGTGTGCCTGTGTGCCTGTGTGTGTGTGCGCGTGTGTGCCTGTGTGTGTGTGCGCCTGTGTGCCTGTGTGTGTGTGCGCGTGTGTGCCTGTGTGTGCCTGTGTGCCTGTGTGTGTGTGCGTGCGTGCGTGCGTGTGCGTGTGTGCGTGCATGTTTGCGTGTGTGTGTGCGTGCATGTTTGCGTGTGTGTGTGCGTGCCTGTGTGTGTGTGCCTGTGTGTGCGCGTGTGTGCCTGTGTGTGTGTGCGCGTGTGTGCCTGTGTGCCTGTGTGTGTGTGCCTGTGTGTGTGTGCGTGTGTGTGTGCCTGTGTGTGCGCGTGTGTGCCTGTGTGTGTGTGCGTGTGTGTGTGCCTGTGTGTGCGCGTGTGTGCCTGTGTGTGCCTGTGTGTGTGTGCGCGTGTGTGCCTGTGTGTGCCTGTGTGCCTGTGTGTGTGTGCGCGTGTGTGCCTGTGTGTGCCTGTGTGCCTGTGTGTGTGTGCGCGTGTGCGTGCGTGTGTGTGTGCCTGTGTGTGCGCGTGTGTGCCTGTGTGTGCCTGTGTGCCTGTGTGTGTGTGCGCGTGTGTGCCTGTGTGTGTGTGCGCCTGTGTGCCTGTGTGTGTGTGCGCGTGTGTGCGCGTGTGTGCCTGTGTGTGCCTGTGTGCCTGTGTGTGTGTGCGTGCGTGCGTGCGTGCGTGTGTGTGTGTGTGTGCGTGTGTGCGTGCATGTTTGCGTGTGTGTGTGCGTGCCTGTGTGTGTGTGCCTGTGTGTGCGCGTGTGTGCCTGTGTGTGCCTGTGTGCCTGTGTGTGTGTGCGCGTGTGTGCCTGTGTGCCTGTGTGCCTGTGTGTGTGTGCGTGTGTGCGTGCGTGTGTGTGTGCCTGTGTGTGCGCATGTGTGCCTGTGTGAGCCTGTGTGTGTGTGCGCGTGTGTGCCTGTGTGTGCCTGTGTGCCTGTGTGTGTGTGCGCGTGTGTGCCTGTGTGTGTGTGCGCGTGTGTGTGCGTGCGTGCGTGCGTGTGTGTGCGTGTGTGCGTGCGTGTGTGTGTGTGTGTGTGTGCGTGCGTGCGTGCGTGTGTGTGTGTGCGTGCGTGTGTGTGTGTGCGTGCGTGTGAACTCTGCTGATGGACTTGTGTTTTACAGAGCTGTTTAACTGTGAGGAGTTACACAACATCCTTCATTTAGTGCTACAAGCTGGAAACATCATGAATGCTGTAAGTCATGTACACACACACATTACACAGAATCAACATGACAACATGCCCCACTATAAAGAACCATCCGTTCACGAGTTCGCCAATGTAAATAATAATGAATGCAGGGGTGATGATGAAAGCATGGGTAGGTAAGATATGCGTATTAGGCGTGCTGTCCAGGGAGCGGACTCTGAGCTCGCCGGTTCCTTCCGAACACGGAACACTCTCCCCCGATAGCGGCCCGAACCCAGAGCTCACCCCCGGGGTCCTGCTGTAGAAAGTGAGTTCGGGGAGGTGGAGCGATGTTGGATTTAGCTGTAGAGATGGCGCAGGCAAGATTTCGGTTCAAGCTGCTAGCGAACCAGCCGATTGGATGATATGCTCCCGAACTTTGCTAATTAAACATCATAAACTGTTCACACTTACACCTTCATTAAATGTCTTTGCACATACAGTCCAAAATGGTCGCATTTTTTTATGATGGACGGAAATATCAGAGGCATTGTGTAAATGTGATTGACACGACGTGAGGTCGTATTTATTTTTTAACGTGCAGAAATTTCGGATGCAAATTCCAGACTCAATATCTTTCTTTCTCTCTCTCTCTCAGGGTGGTTTTGCTGGTAATGCTGTTGGTTTTAAACTGTCTTCTCTGCTCTCACTGGCCGATACTAAAGCCAATAAACCTGGAATGAACCTGCTGCACTTTGTAGCTCTGGAAGCTCAGAAGAGAAATTTGCTAACGTTTCCTGAGAAACTTCAACATGTCCAGCAAGCAGCTCGGTGAGAACATTCATTCATCTCAAACACTCTGATATAGATATATTACTGTGTGTGTGTGTTTGTGTAGTGTGTGTGTTGACAGTATTCATGTGGAGTTGAGTTCTCTGACTGAGAGAGTTCATCAGGTGCAGATCAACATTCAGACCGATGATGATCTACTGACACAACTTCACTCCTTCCTCAAGGTGACACAAACATATATTCTGCATCTCCATAATCTGAGAATTCAAAGAAAACTAAACTTACCATCCTTAAAACAACCAATGTGTGTGTGTGTCAGAGTGCAGGTGAAGCTCTGGTGGATTTAAGGGTCTGTAGTGATGTGATGGTCAATGAAGGAAACACTCTGATCGACTTCTTCTGTGAAGACGTAGAAACATTCAAACTGGACGAGTGTTTCCACATTTTCCAAAATTTCTGCTCTAAATTTAAAAAGGCCATTCAGGTAAAATAAACACACACACACAGCTTCTCTCATGCAAGAACGTGTTTCAGTATTAAAGTAAAATCTCTTTTCAGGAGAACGCTGAGCGTGGAGCGCGGGAGGAGTCACGCAGAAAACATCTCACACAGCTGGAGGACAAGCGTCACTCGTGGGCGGGGCATGAGGGTGTGGGAGGCGTCTTTGGGTTGAGGTCAAGCAGTGAGACAGATGTTGAGGCAGCTTTAATGAGGGAGGGGCTTCTGGACCTCCTCAGGACACACCCACAAAGTCCTCTCATTCCACCTCTGAGGTTCGGGAGTGTCCGTCGCTCACGGCAACAAAAAGTCAACAATGATTTAGCAGAGTGCCATGATGTGACCTCTGACCCCTCTGGAGCAGATACACACGTACTTCCTCCGATACACTCGCTCTCTATCACGCACACACACACTGACACAAATACTACTCATCTCCATGGAAACCATGCTCAGGAAGGTTCCACCACAACCAAGTCTGACCACGACAGCAACACAACACACGTGTGTCCAGAGAATCCACAGACCCACACTGTACAAGAAACGCACAAACACACACAGCAGGACACACTGAGAAACGACGAGATGACCTTTGACCCCTCACACGGAAACTCAGGTGAATGTGAACGTCACAACCAATCAGAGAGCTCGACTAGAGGCGATAATGATGATAATGATGATGTAAAGCTCACCCCTCACCAAACAAACAAACGATCGCTTCAATCCAGAGACAGACACACACGACCGATACAAACAATCAGCAAAAAGTCCATCCTAAAAACCCCCGAGCCAAAACACAGATCGCCCATCTCTGCTAAACCATCATCAGCATCTCCAAAAACCTCCTCGTCCCTCTCAAAGTCTCCTCACCAGCGGCCCGTCCGCACCCTGACCTCCTCCGAGACGCAGAGCTTGAGAAAAGTCGTTCCCATCAGTCGGTCCCGTTCCTCCGTTCAGCAGAAATCTCCCGTTCGAGGTTCCAGTGCCAAGAAAAAACAGGTGAATCGACCGCCCCCCGAAGAGAAGATGTGTCGCGCGACGCTGAGAGCCCTGGGTGCTCCCGGCCCTCAAACCTCCACCCACGCTTCACAGCACCGGCCCACCCCCGGCTTCGCTCGCAACACTGTGGCGTCCACCACACGACATGCCGTCACTCCAAACACGGCCTCTCCATCTGACCCCAAACATCCTCCGGTGACCCGCACGGCTTCACTCAGACTCTCACATGTCCTCAGTCCACAGAGGAGTCCAGCCGTCACACTCAGTAAAACACAAAGTGTTCATCTGACGCCCCCTGCAGGACATCCCAGAATGAGCGGCGGCGGCGTCTCTCACCAATCACAGAGTAAATCTATCAAACCAGTCTGGAGGTAGAGAGAGATCAATCACAGTCAATCACATGTCATAATCACAGTATTTCATGTCTTTTTTATGATTGAAGAAATTCTATTTTATATGTATATAATGTAGCCTGTACAATTAATATTAGATATGTCAATATTATTTTTATCATATTTACATGAAAGGAAAACATTGTCTGATCATTAGGTGACACTGCATTGAGAAAATAAAACTTGCACTGTATACATTTAACTGTATATGAAGGATTTTTATTATGAATCAATGAATCATCTTCTGAGGCATTAGATCATTTAAGTATCAACTTAGTTTCAGGAGAAATAAAGAGAGAATGAAATGAGAGTGTAATTGTTGAAACACATGAAGTGTCTGGAGGTGTAAATCGATGTAAAATAATGTGGGTTTGATGAGAAATGATATTGAGATCTTCAGTAATATTGACTTTTGATCACAGACGAGACGAACCTGAGCTCAGTGTGACACATTGTTGACGTCCCCTCTCAAACTCTCATGACATTTGTGTAATTCAATGTTATTTATTAAGCGCTTTTCATGATGTGCTTTGTTCCAAAGCAGCTTTACGGGACAAAATAAGACAAACTGAAAAACACAAAAAAATGTTATAACACAGCACAGTACATGGTGTTAATAGCACAAGCAAGATTATGGTTTATTTAGCTTATTTTTCATTAAGTGAATGCTTTGCTGAAAAGATGTGTCTTTAATCTAGAGTTGTATTGTGACATTTGTGACTCTTTTTCTTAGGAGAAATATCTGAGATGAGTTTTTTTCTTTATTTTGAAAGAGTAGATAAAGTCAGAACTGATGGGTCATGTGTTTTCAGACGATTCTTAAAGATGTCCACAGAATCTGCAGATCTTGTAGCAGCAGGCAGATCACCCACACATGTGGAACCGATCCAGAGAATATTACCTTTGGTGTAGACACGGTGTAAGAGAGGTAACTGTGATGTGTTTTCTTATGAGCTGTTGAGAGAACACGACTGCAGTTTGATGTTGAATCATTTCACTGATGTTTTTATTCAAAGCCACAAAGAACATCAAACACATCATTACAGATTGAACTTTCTGTCTGTTGTAGATCTTCAGTAGGTGGAGAAATCATTCTTTGAGTCCTTTATGAATCAACATGTCCCGATCACACGAGACTAAACTCCAAACATTCATCTGTGTGTCGTGATGTCATGATTCAACACACATCTCAAGATTAAGGTCAAAGGAAATGAAATCATTTCAGAGCATTCGTGTAAGAGTCGTAGAACTGGACTCTGATGGGATGAGGATGTTGTGTGTCAGACGGAGGTTGCGTGTGTTTTGCAGACGTATCGATAGTTTCGAATGCAGTGGTCATCATTATAACGACCGTCATGATGAAAATGTGCGCAGTCTTCACCTCCACCCATACCGTGACCCCTCCAGTTATCCGGCTGTCCCGGCATCCATTCACTGCACACACACACACACACGTGTCTTGATGATCTTGTGATTTGTTAAGGTTGACACACACAAGCACACACTCACCTTTTCAGCATCACGTATGGCGTTCTGTCCAGCCACTCCCACTCACCCGTCCGTCCATCAGTCAGACCCAACCAATAAAAGAGAGGCTTAGTCTTACTGACCACAAACTCCTGAACACACAAACAAACACACACGTTCACTATTGTGCAGCTGAATGAAGCAGACAGATCTTCTGTATTGGTTTGCTTTTGAGTTGTGTGTGTCTGTTGGTGTTGTGTGTCGAAGCTCTGACCTTCTCCAGTTTGTTTGTTAAGACCAGTAATTGTGCTTTCTTAATTTCACACTGATTTCTGGCGGAGCTCCAGGACATCCCATCATCAGAGAAGAAATAACAGTGAGAAGAGAAGAGAAACCATCCATCGGCACAACACTGACCCTGTGTTACTGAACACACACACACACACAAGTGATGTCAGCAACACCTCCACACTTCTTCACATCATTCATACAATTCTTGAAATAAACATGAAACACTCTCATTTATTTACATTTATACATATGGTCCACACTTTTATCCAAAGTGACTTACATTGCATTGCGCTATACATTTCTGTCTCACTATGTGCAGTCCTTTGGGATTGAACCCCTGACCTTGGTGTTGCTAGCGCTGTTATTTAATGTTTAATGTTATTTAACGTTAGAAAGGTTAGACCCTACCTCACTGAGCATGCGGCACAACTCCTTGTCCAGGCCTGATCATCTCAAGGTTGGACTAATGCAATCACCAACAGGTAGTGGTCTAGCTTTTGTTGAAACTAGTAACTTTGCATTAGCACCTTTTGTATTATTGCTCCCTGAACTCTCTGTAAGTCTCTTTGGATAAAAGCGTCTGCTAAATGATAAAATGTAAATGTAAAAAACACCTAAAGATGTTCATCAACTCTTTTGTGTGTTCACCGCATGTGTACGGTGGTAAATCAGAGTGACTTACTGTTGTTCAGCTTGTTGATGTGACACCTGAGCTCTGAAACTTTGCTATGAAGAATCTGTAACGCACCAGACACTACACACACATACACATGAACACACACAAACACGCACAAACACACACACACATACACACATATTTAATATGAGAACGCAACAAACAACGTGTGTGTGTGCACGTGTGTGTGTGTGTTAGTGTGTGCATGTTTGTTAGTGTGTGCATGTTTGTGCGCTTGTTTGTGTGTGTGCGTATGTGTGTGTGTGCGTGCGTGCGTGTGTGCGTGTGTGTGTGCGTGTGTGTGCATGTGTGTGTGCATGTGTGTGCGTTTGTGTGTGTGCATGCGTGTGTGCGTGTGTGTGTGCTGGTGTGCGTTTGTGTGTGCTGGTATGTGTGTGCGTGTGTCCGTGTGTGTGTGCGTTTGTGTGTGTGCGTGTGTGTATGTGCGTGTGTGTGTGTGTGCGTGCGTGTGCGTGCGTGTGCACGTGTGTGTGCATATGTGTGTGCGCGTGCGTGTGTGTGTGTATGTGTGTGTGCATGCGTGCGTGTGCATGCGTGCGTGTGAATGCGTGCGCGTGTGTGCGCGTGTGTGTATGTGCGTGTGTGTGCGTGTGCACGTGTGTGTGCATATGTGTGTGCGCGTGTGTATGTGTGTGTGCATGTGTGCGTGCGTGTGTGCATGCGTGCGTGTGTGCGCGTGTGTGTATGTGCGTGTGTGTGCGTGTGCGTGCGTGTGCACGTGTGTGTGCAAATGTGTTGCGTGTGCGTGTGTATGTGTGTGTGCATGCGTGCGTGTGCATGCGTGTGCGTGTGCTCACTGTCACTTATTTGTCCCTGCAGTGTTTCGAGGTTAAACTCCAGACTGCTGATGTCTGAATGAACTTTATGCCCTGAACAAACACAAGAGTTACATGACATCAGTTTTTTCTTCATGAAGTAATTTTCTCTGGTATCAAACCACATCACATATGACGTTTGTGTTGTGTTTGTGTGATTGTGTAGTTACCGTACTCCTCTAGATGTTTGGTTCTGGTAACGGTGGTCAGTAGCGTTTGGCTCAAGTTCATCATGTTTGTTTGTGTGGCTGAGAACTTACTCTCAAACTTCCCATCTTACGAAACACAAAAACAAGTGTGTGTGTGCAATTGTGTAGCCTATTGGTTTTTCTTTGGGCCAGGAATATGCTCAAATGTGGCTCTGAAACAAACCCTGAACACTTTATAAACATATCTCTGTTAATGCAAAATAATGTTAATAAATGGAGTAAATTGTGCTAAATAATGCATTTAAATGGAAGAATATCAAAAGCTATAGGCCACATTTATACTTTACATTAATCACAGATGCCAAAGTGACATAACTAAGTGCATTAAAACTATATGGCCCAGTGTCAAAGGTTTAGGACTACGCCTCTGAGAAATTAACATACATATGTCGCTTTTATAAAAATACCTTAGAAGAAAACATTACTGGGGAGCATCTCGAGACAAAACAATGGCACGGATATATTTGAAGAGAAGTTATATTCAGTTAACACAGGTCAAACATTCACTTTAGTCTGGGACTAGCTGAAGCCTTGTCTGTGAAACCGGCCCTTGATGTTTTATAAAACTACAATCGTTCTGCTGCTGACACACAATACCATAACAACTGAGATACACTTATAGATCTATAATGAAGATCAAATGTGTGTGTTACTTACGGCTGACAGATACGGTGATGATCAGGACGAGCAGGATTACAGCAGTGACACTGAACACAGCACACATGTGCCAACCAGAGCGAACAACAGATGACACACGTGTAAACCTGTGCACAGACTCTAACACACACACACACACACACACAGTTTTCATCTAAAGTCCTAAACAGCACAGGAGAGTTTGAGTTATTGGACACACACCTTTCGTCCAGAAGTGTGTGTCATCTCTGGTGTCGCTGTTCTCAAACTCGTCTGTGTATTCATTTCCCACAGTAACAGAGCTGGTGTCTTCTGTACCCACCCTCATCATCAAAACCTGCAAACACACACTATCAGAAACATGCATTCACACATCACATCTCTAATCTGTCACAGGACAACGTCTCGGTTACGTATGTAACCTCCGTTCCCTGATGGAGGGAACGAGACGTTGTGTCGACAGAATGGGGTTTGACTTGAGAACCTACCTTCTCTGACTGACTTGAACAGGCCAATGAAAATTGGCGAATGAAATTTGCATGCCGGACTCCGCCCCCGGATATCCGGGTATAAAAGGGAGCCGGCGTGCTGCATTCATTCACCTTTTGTGCTGAGGAGCCTGAGGATCTTGCCCCGACTGCTGCAGCGGGCGGCCAGCGTTGTGGCATGAAGGACACAACGTCTCGTTCCCTCCATCAGGGAACGGAGGTTACATACGTAACCGAGACGTTCCCTTTCTGTCGGTCTCTCGACGTTGTGTCGACAGAATGGGGTTCCTCGGAAAACGCCACAGCGCTGTGCCGCGTCACAATTCCTCGCGAAGCGACGTTGACTGGCCTGGGCGTGTCAAAACGTGGGCGCTAGCATGAATTGCAACCTTCCAGTGGAAGGGAAAGGGTCCAGAGCTTACCCACAAGATGGGAGCCCCTTCCTCCGGCCGTCACGGACGGCGGCCTAGTTCTCTTAACAGCGAGAAGCCGCCCGGCACCGTAAGGGCCACTGGGAAGCGTGATTCCCCCCTGAGGGAACGCGCTACGGAGACCACTTCCTACCGCAGGGAGGAGTTTAGTGGAAATTCACACACGGTCTCACCGGATAGGGGAGAGCACGTGGGAGACATGCAGACACGAGATGGTGTCGCGAGCAGGTGAAGTACACCTGGGAGAGGTCATGGGCCATCGATTGAGAGCCATTCATGAGAAGACATCAGACGGAACCGCCCTGTGGGGGGGTTACTACGTGTGGAGCACTAGGCCTTGTTTGAGTCACTGCTAGAGCTCAGAAACAGGCCAAGGGCGGCAGGGCTGCTCCGCCGAGCCCGCCGCCGAGGAGTGCTTAGTGATGGATGGAATGCCTACTCTTCGCCCACGTGGGGGGAAGAGGGGAGGCTGGATAGCACCACGTCTCACCTGTGGAGGGGTGCTATCGCAGGCGTACGCCCACCGGCTGCCGGAACTTACCTGGCGGTGTCTCGTAAGACTCTGGCAAATACCGGTTCCACGCGGAGGCTGTAAAACCTCGCGAAGGTGCTGGGCGTAGCCCAACCCGCAGCTCTACATATGTCTGCCAGAGGGGCGCCCTGCGCCAGTGCCCACGAGGAGGCCACACCCCTGGTGGAGTGTGCCCTCACTGCAAGCGGGCACGGGAGATCCTGTGATCGGTAAGCCATAGTGATGGCGTCCACGATCCAGTGCGCCAACCTCTGTTTGGAGACAGCCCTCCCCTTGTGCTGACCTCCAAAACAGACAAAGAGCTGGTCAGAGCTCCTGAAGCTCTGTGTGCGGTCCAAGTAGAGGCGCAGCGCGCGTACTGGACACAACACGGAAGGGGTTGGGTCTTCCTCCCCAGAAGGGAGCGCCTGCAGGTTCACCACCTGGTCCCGGAAGGGAGTGGTGGGAACTTTGGGCACGTAGCCCGGCCGGGGTCTCAGGATAACGTGAGATTGACCAGGCCCGAACTCTAGGCAATCCGTGGCCACGGAAAATGCTTGTAGGTCCCCTACCCTCTTGATGGAAGCGAGCGCCACTAGGAGAGCCGTCTTCATCGAGAGATGAGAAAGAGCGGCATCTCCGAGGGGCTCGAAGGGGGGCCTCTGGAGGCCCGCCAGGACCACATTGAGGTCCCAAGAGGGAACGGAGCGCGGACGGGCTGGATTCAGCCTTCTCGCGCCCCTCAGGAACCTAATGACCAGGTCGTGCTGTCCCAGAGACTTCCCACTAACTGGTTCGTGATGAGCGGCAATTGCGGCTACATACACCTTCAGCGTGGAAGGGGAGAGATTGTTCTCGAGTCTCGACTGCAGGAAGGACAGCACGCTCCCAATCGAGCATATCCGTGGGTCTTCTCCACGAGAAGAACACCAGGACGAGAAGAGGCGCCACTTAAAAGCGTATAACCGCCTCGTGGCCGGGGCCCTTGCCTGAGCAATGGTCTCTACCACCGCTGGGGGTAGACCACTCAGGATCTCCTCGTCCCGTCCAGGGGCCAGACATGGAGGTTCCAGAGGTCTGGTCTCGGATGCCACAACGTGCCCTTCCCCTGAGAAAGAAGGTCCTTCGTCAGGGGAATCGGCCAGGGGGGAGTTGTCGTCAGGAGCATTAGCTCCGAGAACCAAGTCCGGTTGGGCCAGTAAGGCGCAACTAGTAGCACTTGATGCTCCTCTTCCCTGACCTTGCACAGGACGTGTGCAATGAGGCTCACTGGGGGGAAGGCGTACTTCCGCTTGTCCCGCGGCCAGCTGTGCGCCAAAGCATCCGTGCCGAGGGGGGCCTCGGTCAGGGAGTACCAAAGCGGGCAATGGGTGGTGTCCAGGGAGGCGAACAGGTCCACCTGTGCCTGCCCGAACTGCACCCAAATGAGCTGGACTGCGCGGGGGTGGAGCCGCCACTCTCCACGGGGCGTCGACTGACGAGAGAGCGCATCGGCTGTCTGGTTCAGGTCGCCCGGGATGTGAGTGGCTAACAGGGACTTCGTCACCTGCTGGCTCCACAGGAGGAGGCGTCGGGCGAGTTGCGATAGCTGCCGTGAACGAATACCACCCTGTCGGTTGATATACGCCACAGCAGTCGTGCTGTCCGACCGGACCAGCACGTGCTTGTCCTGCACGAGGGGAAGGAACCTCCTCAGTGCAAGCAGCACCGCCAACAACTCTAGGCGATTGATATGCCAGCGCAGGCGGGGGCCCGTCCAGAGACCCGACACTGCGTGCCCGTTGCACACAGCACCCCAACCCTGCAGGGAGGCGTCGGTCGTCACCACGACGCGCCTCGAAACCTGCCCAAGAGGGACCCCTGTCCGCAAAAAGGTCATTGAAGACCATGGGGTTAGGGTGCGCCGGCAGAAGGGCGTGATCGTGACGCGCCTGCTGCCGGAGTGCCACGCACTCCAAGGAACTCTGCTCTGTAGCCAGTGCTGTAGCGGTCTCATGTGCATCAACCCGAGGGGGACCACCCCCGCCGAGGACGCCATGTGTCCCAGGAGCCTCTGAAAATGTTTCAGGGGGACCGCTGGCTGCTGCCTGAAGCTCCTCAGGCAGGTCAGCACCGACTGTGCACGCTCGGAAGAAAGACGTGCCAACATGGAGACAGAGTCGAGTTCCATACCGAGGAAAAGGATGCTCTGCACAGGGGAGAGCTTGCTCTTCTCTCGGTTGACCTGTAACCCCAAATGGTCTAGGTGCCGGAGCACCAGGTCCCTGTGTGTACACAACAGATCTCGCGAGTGCGCCAAGATGAGCCAGTCGTCGAGATAGTTGAGTATGCGCACCCCCTGCTCCCTGAGGGGAGTGAGGGCGGCCTCCACGACCTTCGTAAAGACTCGAGGAGACAGGGACAGACCAAATGGGAGGACGCGGTACTGATATGCCTGTCCCTCGAAAGCGAACCGTAGGAACGGCCGGTGACGAAGGAGGATGGACACATGGAAGTACGCGTCCTTCAGGTCGATCGCCATGAACCAATCCTGACGCCTGACGGACGTCAGAATGCGCTTCTGCGTTAGCATCCTGAACGGCAGCTTGTGTAGGTGCTTGTTCAGGGTACGCAGGTCCAAGATGGGGCGCAGCCCGCCACTTTTCTTGGGGACAATGAAATACGGGCTGTAAAACCCGGAGTACATCTCGGCCAGAGGGACGAGCTCGACCGCCCCCTTCGCCAGAAGGGTAGCGACCTCGGCCCGAAGCACGGGAGCATCTACTCCCACTGATGTGAAGAGGACGCCCCGAAACTTGGGTGGGCGCTTGGCGAACTGAATCGCATAGCCGAGACGGATCGTTCGCTCTAGCCACCGTGCTGGTCTGGGAAGAGCCAACCAGGCTCCCAGGTACCGAGACAGGGGGACCAGAGGTTCGATCTGATTCATTGCCCCCGTGGGGGGTGGTTCGATGGCTGGCAGTACGGCTCCCTCGACGCGGGGGGGACCCCGGGGAGGAGAGCGGCTCTGCCGAGGTGCCTGTCGGGCGATATCGCGGCATACCGCACCGTCTGACTGAGGGTGCTGGTGGCCACTGAGAGTTATACCCAACCGTGTGTCTCGCCGAAACACAACGTGGGGTAGCCGAGCACCGTCCTGCGGAGGGTGAGAGCGGCTGTGAGAAAGACCCAGGGGGAGAGACAGCTCTTTTCGTGAGAATGTGGGCACCAGGCCCTGAAAAGGGCCCGGCTGGTGTTGCTGGGACGGGGCAGGCACCGTCCCAATCCGACCCTCCGGCGATGTAGTTGCCTGGGTCGGGCCCGGTGGACTCGATCTCCCTGGGTTCACCCCGTCAGGAACGCTTCTGCTTCCGCGGAGGTTGGTGACGGGATGGTGCTCTCCTCTTCGACGTCCTTCTCCGGGAGGCCGCCTGTGCAGGGGGCGCTGGGGCCGGAGTCTGAGTCGGAGAGGGGCGGGGCTGCTGGGAAGCAGACGCCGCGCGGGACCTCGACGGACGATAGGCGGCCGGGTCGCGGCGGGGCAGGATATGTTTAATCGCCTCCGTCTGCTTCTTTACAGTCGAGAACTGCTGAGAGAAGTCCTCGACCGTATCACCAAACAGCCCACCCTGCGCGATGGGAGCGTCGAGAAAGCGAACCTTCTCGGCGTCCCGCATCTGCGCAAGGTTGAGCCAAAGATGTCTCTCCTGGACCACTAGTGTGGACATCGTACGACCCAGGGCTCGCGCCGTCACCTTCGTCGCCCGGAGAGCGAGGTCAGTGGCAGTGCGGAGCTCCTGCATTAGCCCTGGGTCGGACTTTCCCTCGTGCAACTCCTTCAACGCCTTGGCCTGATGGACCTGCAGGATGGCCATGGCGTGAAGAGCCGAGGCAGCTTGACCCGCAGCGTTGTAAGCCTTCGACACCAGCGATGCCGAAAACTTACACGCCTTGGAAGGGAGCCTTGGTCGATCCCTCCAGGTGGCAGCTGTCTGCGGGCACAGGTGCACCGCGACTGCACGCTCCACCTGTGGGATGTCGACATAGCCCTTAGCTGCCCCGTCATCGAGGGAAGTCAGGGCGACCGAGCCAGTCTGACGTGCACGCGCCGAAAAGGGGGCGTTCCAAGTCCGACTGAGCTCCTCATGCACCTCCGGAAAAAATGGTACCGGGGCCGACCGTGGCTTAGAGTCACGGCCGGTCCCGAGATACCATGTGTCCAACCGCGAGCGTTGGGGAAGAGGCGGTGCGGTGCACTGCAGCCCAATACTCGCGGCGGCCCGGGAAAGCATGGCTGACATCTCGACATCCGCTTCATCCTGAGCTCGACCCCCCGGGGGAGGAAGCTCCAAGGACTCGTCGGGGTCGGATGCCAGGAGGTCGCCCTCCGATGCTGCGAGCGACATCTCATCATCGTCACGCCCCGTGTCCGAGTGCGTGACGGAGGAACAAGGCGGCGTACCGCCTCTTCCGGGACGGTCAGACAAGCGAGGTGGGGCGTGAACGGTCCGCGAGCCGGTGGCTGACGGATTGAGGCTCACGGTAATTCCCAAATCACCCACGGTGCTCGCCGAAGCGGACGGCAGGGCTGATGCCACTGCTGCCGCGGAACGGGAAGCACTCGAGGTGGTGGCTGATTCTCGCAAGAACGCAGCCACCCGTGACCGCAATGTCTGAATCACCATCCGCCCGCAGTGCGGGCAAGATGTATCCACAAATGCCGCCTCAGCGTGCTGGAGTCCCAGACACCTGAGGCAGACATCGTGTCCGTCCCCTTCCTCAATGAGTGCGCCGCACCCACGAGCACAGCGGGACAGCGCTGTAGAATGTCTTAAGCCCTGAAAAGGGCTCGCTCTTTAGAAAGATACTTTGGCAGTTGCCGAGACGCCCAGGGGAAGTCACAGGAATCGGGACAGTCCGCTGCACCACGTCGTAAGACCAGCAACACGTAGAGATTGTCTGCAGAGTCGTCAGCATGAGATGCGAAGGCTCCGAAGAACAAAAGGTGAATGAATGCAGCACGCCGGCTCCCTTTTATACCCGGATATCCGGGGGCGGAGTCCGGCATGCAAATTTCATTCGCCAATTTTCATTGGCCTGTTCAAGTCAGTCAGAGAAGGTAGGTTCTCAAGTCAAACCCCATTCTGTCGACACAACGTCGAGAGACCGACAGAAAGGGAACCGTGATTTGTCGTACATGGAAATTTTGGTAAGAAATGTAAATGTCAGTCTGATCATCGGGTGTCTGTCTGTCGCGTCGTGTGTCCAGCTGAAATATTTCTCATTGCTGTTGATTTTGTGTGTTTTCATTATGATCATCAATACAGATGAAACCTTTATTCAATCCTGAAAACATCTTGAAATGAAAAACTGTTTAACACATCTGGGGCCGGTTGCATAGACTGGTCTTAGAGTTAGTTAGTCATCAAGACTGGTCGTAACTTCTTCAATTCAGTTAATACAAAGGTAGATTGGTCTAACTGATATATAGAAGTATTGTTCTTAAGTTATTGCTTGTCTGTGAGAATAGTTGTTACAGTAAGACACGGTCTTACCTTAGTGGCTACACTGTGAACGTTTTTACTGTAGTCATGCAGCAGTTTGCCAGTAACTTACTGTAGATTGATATTTATGTCATTTATTGACAACAGTTTGTTCAAAGATAAATGAATACTAAACATGAACAAGTTTTTATCTTTACAGAAAGAAACTATAAAATAACAGCCTAAGATGATTTATCTTTGAACAAACTGTTGCCAATAAATGACATAAATATCAATCTACAGTAAGTTACTGGCAAACTGCTGCAGCAATACTGTAATTTCCACAGAAATGTTTATGCAACTAGCCACCGCGTATGTATTTATTCAAAATTGATAATAATGCCTGTAAATCTAAAAAGTAAAAACGTAGCTGTATTACTCTTTCAACATGTGTTTACAAAGGGTTCACAAATAAACGTCATTATTACACACAGATGATGGATCACTGGAATCACACGACAGCTGTAATATGACAATCTCTTTTGCCTTTAAAGATTCTATATGTCACTTATTACATTAAATTTGTCTAAACAAGCAATCAACAGCATAAACAGACAGATGTGTTATATCAGATATAAATACTACATTTGATTTATAACAGACTGTCCACTCACCGCCTGAGATTCCAGTGTGTGTGTGTGTGTGTGTGTGTACTTTGAGCTTGTGTTTGAATTAAAGTGAAGTATATTTACTTTGTGTGTGAAAAACATGAGCTGCTCTGAGAGCACATACAGATGTTTGGATATATACACACCAATTTTAAAGTTGTTTTAAAAATAGAAGAATATAATAGCAGGATAATTCATGGCTTTTAATGATTTTTTATTTGAAATAAGTTGCCCTTTATACCCCTGTCCTGTTCAACCTTCAGATTAAAGACCGTTCGTCTGTCTGAATGTCTGTGTGAGTTCACTTGCAGGAGATAAAATGTTTGGAACTCAACAGAATGACTGCTGACAAAAAAACATTTTAATAACATAAAATATAACATTTGAGGAAAACCTCGCCCACCATTTTTATTCAGAAAGACACCACGCGCACACACGCACACGCACGCGCATCTATTGAGTTATCCCTAAACGTGGCACTCCTCCCTCCCTCTCCATCTCTCTCACTCTATTACTCTCTATTTTCAATTTAAAAGTACTTTATTGACATGATTGTATTGAGTTACAACACTGATAGCGATTTTATCATCAAATAAGTCATGACAAAAATGCACAATATCTCTATAAAACGATCTCGGTTTCTTATTTTTGTAGCCGAAGGCTGTGTATTTCAGAATCTGTGCGATCCATTTGTTTAACGCTGATTGGTCAGACGTCCGTGCAATGTCTCTTTTTATTGGCCCACCATCTGTCCCTCATCGTCTGTTCCGCGTTCATTGGGTGGCGTAGCGGAAGTGAGGCGTGTCCTTCAGGCTGACGCTAAAATTCCTGCGTTCCGTCAGCGAGCTTCGCGAGAGTTCTGTGCTCGAGCGCCGAGAGAACCGAACCGGGAGAAACGGAACGACACGCACGCACGCACGCACGCGACGGACTGTGGTGACCCGTGAGCGCGATGAACGCGGCCCGCGTGACCCTGCTCGTGATTCTGGGCTCCGTCCAGTTCTGCGGAGTCGAGCCGCGGCCCGGAGCTCCAGGTGAGAGAAACTTTACGTCACTTCACGTTCACGTTACGCACTCTCGAGATCTGCGTGCACATCAAACCTTGACGTCAGACCGTTAAATAAGTTAAAGAACAGCTGCTCGAGCTCGCGAGTGTTATATATATCTATATCTCTCTCTCCATATATATCTATATCTATATCTCTCTCTCCATATATATCTATATCTATCTCCCTCTCAATATATATCTATATATATGTCTCTCTCTCTCTCTCTCAGATGAGTTGTTGGTGATCACTGCAGCTACAGAAGAGACAGACGGATTTCAGAGGTTCATGCGGACAGTGAGACAGTTTAACTTCACTGTTCAGGTATCACATCATCCTCATAGCCACTATTGTTTCTTTATAAGTCTTGTATAAGGCCCTGACATCAAACTTGTGTGTGTGTGTGTGTGTGTGTGTAGGTTCTAGGTCTGGGTGAGGAGTGGCAGGGGGGAGATGTGGCGAGGACTGTCGGTGGGGGTCAGAAAGTTCGCTGGCTAAAGAAAGAACTACAAAAACACAAAGACAAACAAAACACTGTCATCATGTTTGTAGACAGGTGTGTACACGCACACAACACAATAAACATACACACACTATATGCACACACACTTTTTCTTTTTGTTCACACTGTCTCATTTTCACTTGTAAACAACAGATTCTTTATTTGTGTGTAAGATGAGACACGCACACATAAGCTCTGTTGTGTATGCAGCTTTACACAGCTGTGTACGTGAGGTTTATGAGGTGGCAAGTAAAAGCTAGTCCTCGATCTTATCCCTCTCCGGGGAAACACCCCCATGAGCTCTGTGTGTGTGTGTGTGTGTGTTGCACCTGCACAATCGATGATGATAATGATGATCGTGTGTGTTTGTAGTTATGATGTGATCTTAGCCAGTGGTCCTGACGAGCTTCTTGGGAAGTTTTCTCAGTTTGCTCATCGTGTGGTTTTCTCTGCGGAGGGTTTCTGCTGGCCGGATCAGAGACTCGCGTCCAAATATCCTGTAGTGCACAATGGCAAGCGCTACCTCAACTCCGGGGGTGAGTGTGTGTGTGTGTGTTGTGCGTCGTGTAATGTAATCCGGTCACAACAGCTGACGCCCAGTTTATTTCTATTGTGTGTGTGTGTGTAGGTTTCATTGGTTATGCTGCTGAGATTAATGCGATAGTCCAGCAATGGAAATACAAAGACAATGATGATGATCAGCTGTTCTACACCCGGATCTTCCTGGACAAAGAGCAGAGGGTGTGTGTGTGTGTGTAATAGGCAGAGATGTGGTGCATTATTCCTCTCTCAAGCTCTCATCTGTTACGTGACTGTGCATCTGTAGCTCTTCGTTCTAAATAAAGTTTCTGTTTTCCAGAGGAAGCACAACATTACATTGGACCACAAATCAACCATCTTTCAGAACCTCAATGGAGCTATAGGTACACTCTCTGTCTCTCTCTCTCTCTCTCTCTCTCTCTCTCTCTGTGGGTTTGGTTTTGGGTAACGCTTGTGTGTGTGTGTGTGTGTGTGTGTGTGTGTGTGTGTGTGTTTTTCCAGAGGAAGTCGTACTAAAGTTTGAGAAGTCCAGAGTCAGAGCTCGGAATGTGGCCTATGACACACTTCCTGTCGTTATCCATGGCAACGGGCCCACTAAGGTGAATGCAAACATTCTGCACAGTAATGTCATTGAGTGTCTCACATGCAGACGCTGTAAACTTTCATCAGACGGTCTGTTTAAATTCTCTGCTCATTCAGATCATTTACATTGAAGCTAAACAACAGACTGTAGACTGACAGAATCGTGTGCGTGTGTGTGTAGCTGCAGCTGAATTATCTGGGTAACTATGTCCCGACGGCGTGGACGTATGAACGCGGCTGTGGTGTCTGTGATGATGATCTGCTGGATCTCAGGCGGTTATCTGTGAGTGTCAGAATACAACATTAGTACTCATATCACTATATCTGTGTGTGGGTGTAATAGTTTGAAACTTTGTTTGTCTTCATTTAATGCATATGTTATGTTTTATCGTGCAGGAGGAAGAGATGCCGCTGGTTCATATCGCTGTATTTATCCAGCAGCCTACACCATTTCTAGAGGAATTTTTGGAGAGACTCGCAACGCTAAACTACCCGCACACGCGCTTACGACTCTTCATACACAACAATGTATGTGTACACAGACTGGATATTTGCACTTCGTCGTGCTGTTATGTGTACACACTCGTGACTGTGATTGACTGAGAGTGTGTGTGTATGTGTGTGCAGGTTGTGTATCATGAGCAGCATGTGGAGAGATTCTGGTCACGTCATCGTTCTCTGTTTCCCGGAGTGAAGATTGTCGGACCAGAAGAAAACCTCCGGCAGGATCAGGCCAGGACTATGGCAGTGTAAACACACACACACACACACGTACACAAGATCACACCGTATTTATTATGTATGAATCCGTAAGTGTGACTCTTGACTGTGTGTTTTTCAGTGAGTTATGCAGGAAGGACGTGTCCTGTGATTATTTCTTCAGTATCGACTCTGACGTGGCTCTGACCAATCCTGATGTTTTACAGATTCTCATTCAAGAGAACAAGTAAGTGAACACCGATGCTTTCTGTTTGACACCTGGTGACCTGCCGTGTGTCCGCTTCTACACACCGTTTCATCCTCGAGGGCTCTGTAGGAAACCTCACTGTGGGTCCTTTTTATGCACATGTGGATAGTTGACATTCATTGATTCTCATGCAGTTTAAAAGATCGTGAAAGATCATAAAATCGTACATTTGTTCTCAGAATGTCATTCAAATATTTATTGATAAATAAATATGAACAAACAGTGATCTATTAAACTAAATGAAGTATTCACAAAGGTAACACCATTTCCGCTCATAATACTTGTGTAGAGATTTCCCATATAAACACATACTGGATTAGCATTGAAAGCACCACCTTATTATGAAAATCCACTATGAACTTTTGAAAGTTTATCATGCGATTTACTATTTTCAATGCATGCAGTTACTTTTAAAATTGAGAACGTGATCTGACTGATGAACGTGTCTTTTTGTTTCTGTGTGTGTCAGGGGAGTCATCGCACCCATGTTGTCTCGACACGGCAAGCTCTGGTCAAACTTCTGGGGAGCTTTGAGTCCTGAAGGCTTCTACTCTCGTTCTGAAGATTATATTGACATCGTCCAGAGCAAACGAGCGTGAGTTTATTCTCCGCTGTTTTCTGTCTGTGTGTGTCTATGTTTTTTGTTTGTGAGTCTTTTGTGTGATGTTTGTGTGACAGGGGTCTGTGGAACGTTCCCTACATTACTCAGGTGTATCTGATTCGTGGAGAGACTCTTCGCACACGTCTGGCTGCCGTCTCACTGTATCAGCAGGAGGGGATGGATGCAGACATGGCCTTCTGTAAAAGCATCAGAGACCAGGTGACTTTACTCAGAACATCTCGGTTCCTGAGATCATCTGACACGTAGTCTAAACGTGAAGCAAACACAATTTCTGACACGCTGAATGATTGCTGTGATATTCACAGTAACGTGAAGCTTCTGTCCATCATTACAGCACTGTCTCACATTAGATCACATGACCCGTCACTGTCTTCACTCCTATTGGTAGTCTCTGCATCTCATCGCTGCCCTCTGTATAATATTCAACTTTTGTCAGTTTGTTAAAGTCCCAGTGAAATGGAAGTTGGAAGTCTTTACTTCCGTATTTTGATGCATTTCAGAGTGAAATGGAATTTCTAATGAGAAGACTCGTAGGCGTGGCATTCCTCTTTCTCTGCGATTTGCTGCCAGTGTCATCAGTTTAGTAAACAAATCCACGTGTATTGCGCTGCCCACAACCACAAAGGGGATCCGTGAGCAAAAGTTCTATAGTGTGAACATTATTCACTGAATTGTTTGTGTGTGTGTGTTTCTTCTGCAGGGTGTGTTTATGTTTGTGTCAAACACAGATGAGTTTGGACGTCTGGTCTCCTCCACTAACTACAACATCAGTCGTCTCTATCCAGATATGTGGCAAATATTTGAAAATCCCACGGTGAGTTTCACTGCCATGATGACATGCGTGTGCTGAGATAAACATCACCCTGACTCTCTGTGTGTGTGTGTTTCAGGATTGGAGAGAGAAATATATCCATGAGAATTATTCCAAGATATTTGAGGAGGGTGCAGAAATTGAGCAGGTGAGACGGCTGTTGCAATACTGATGATAATATTGACAGCATTCTCACAGATTAATTTTTTTTATACTTACACTAACTTTTGTTTATTTTTGTCTTTCTTCCGGTAAAGCTGCTTTGCAACAATGAAACATTGTGAACAGCGCTATATAAATAAAACTGAATGTTATTGTAGGTCACTATTAATCATCAAGTCATAATAAGTGTGTGTGTGTGTGTGTGCGTGTCAGCCCTGTCCAGATGTCTACTGGTTTCCAGCGTTCTCTGACAGGATGTGTGATGAGCTTGTTGAAACTATGGAGCACTTTGGCCAGTGGTCTGGAGGAAGACACAAGGTCAGTGATCTTCTTTCAGGAGGTTATGATGTCCTTACAGTTGTTTCCACACACACAAGGAATTTGTTGTGGTTACGGGTGCTCGGAGTACTAAACATATAGTAAATACATACCACATATAAACACAAAATTAAGGATAAAAAGGACAACATAAATAATATATAAAGGTATTTTCAAGTTATTACAGTTGTGCCTAGCAAGTACTGTATATTGCAATGTGTACACTATCCATTCTTTCAATCCTAAAAATATGTTTCTATGAACCTAAGTGTAAGATATGTCATCTGTCTGTTTGTCTCTCAGGACGAGCGTTTATCCGGTGGTTATGAGAACGTTCCTACAGTAGATATTCACATGAATCAGATCCAGTTTGAGAAGGAGTGGCTGAAGTTTCTTAAAGATTACATCGCTCCAGTGACAGAGAAGTTATACCCAGGATATTATCCCAAGGTGAAATGCACACACGCAGAAATAGCTCCGTCCTCTGCACTTACACACACACACACACACACTGACAGACATCTGACAGCGTTTGTGTGTTTTACAGGCTCAGGCTGTGATGAACTTTGTGGTTCGCTATCGTCCCGATGAGCAGCCGTCTCTCCGGCCGCATCACGATTCCTCCACGTTCACCATCAACATCGCTCTCAACAATAAAGCCAAAGATTACGAGGTAAACACACACATACACTTCCAACATAAAAAACACTTGCACGAGGGTGAATGTTACACATCCCTGTTCACGTTCACTGTGAATGCATACATTTATATTCTCAGTTGTTGTTACAAATAAATGTGTAAATATGTCCAACGTTGTGACAGAGCGAAGAAGATAAAACTCTGTTTATTATTATTGGCTGAATATGAATAATTTATTATTAACAGTTTGTTTTCACACCATAAGACACAACGATACATTTGTCAACTACCCACATACATATGACTACACAAACTAAAGCCTGTGTTCTGTGTTTGTGTGTCTGTGGGGTCGGGTGTTGTGTGTGTCAGGGTGGAGGTTGCAGGTTTTTGCGTTACGGCTGTACAGTGGAGTCGCCGAGGAAGGGTTGGTCGTTCATGCATCCCGGTCGTCTGACACACTATCATGAGGGTCTTCCTGTCACACGAGGAACACGATACATCATGGTGTCATTCGTTGACCCTTGAGAGATGTGTGTGTGTGTGTGTGTGTGTGTGTGTGCGTGCGTGCGTGCGTGCGTGCGTGCGTGCGTGTGTGCGTCTGTTACTCTGCTATTGAAACATCAGATGTTGCTGTTGAGCAGATTGTCAGTGTTTTATCCAAACATTCACTCCAATAGTCATTTTGGGGATGAAATTGTTTTTTTACTTGATTACAATTGTTTTAAAAGATTGTTCTTTTAAAACTCAAAGCTTTGTACAAATCGCTTTAAATTATTTGTTAGCTTTGAAAAAATAAATATTGAAGAGAAATAACCGTGAGAATGTGTAGTGTACCTTGTCAGATTTTCCTACCGCAGCGCAAAAATGAATATATCTAAACCACATCAACAAAATAAAAAGGCAGGATGATTTTATAATGCTAAATACACGGTCAGATTATCCTACCGGCATAAAATAAACATGTACAATGAATTTACAGTGCAAAAAAGATTGATGTGTTAGTAGGACAATCTGACCAATCAACTTTGGGACACTGGCTCACAATTTCCACACAATAAAATAAATAAAACCATCCAATAAAACAAAAACTTTAATATTGTGATACTGTATTGTTTGTGTATTTTTGTATGTTGTTTTAACTCATGTTATGCCTGTTTTGTCTTACAACAGTCTTTAGGAAATCTGTTCACATTTAGAAATGTCATAAAAGTCCCCATCACTTACCGGAAACGCATCGACGCAATGAATATGGATGAGCTATGACGTCACCGTCTCAGGATACGCTTCCAGCGCTTGGCCCACACGCAACATTTTAATTCCGTTTGATATTGTCCTGTGATAAATCTGGTATGAGTGTTTTAAACTATATACAGTAAATATGAAGGTTTTATTTACAAAATGAGAATTCGGTTTTTAATAAGTAATGAGCGCCTTGAACATTGCTTAAACGTTGTTGTAGCGTTTAGCAATGTATAGCACCATGTGGCACCGTGAAACTATACAAAGAAACAACTAAACTTATAAATACAACAAATATGCATATAATCAAACAAAATACGCATTTAGAGTGACTTGGACTGCATAAATGATTAAATAAAGGATATAAACAATCAGCACTCCGTGAATAACACGTGACAGAAGTTACATTAACCAGAAAACAAATAACAACATAGACACATCCCTCGGTCCGCTTGCCCAAGAGGTACTAAACATGAATAAATCCAAAACACTTCTTAAACATTTCAGTCCCACGTGACCCTCACAGCGCATACGCATTAAACGTAAAAATAATTTAAAGAGACCCACCCCTATTTCATTAACAGTTGATTTGTTTTGTTTTCACCATTCCAATAATGGTGTTTTTTTTTAAATAAAAAATGCTCAACTTAGAATAAGTTTATGTATTCGAAATAAATAATAAACCATTTAAATAGACTTATACAGTATTTAGGGTGAGTCCCTGCTCACATCACAATACTGTAAACCCAGGAGTGTGAAACAATATAGGCCACAACTGCATCATTGTTATAAACTACATATTACAGGCACGTGCGGAGGCCGGCGGGGCTCGAGCACCTGCCTCTTATCCCCAAAGTGCCTAAAATCGAATTTATTTAAAAGTAAAAATAAACAAATGTGATGACCTGCCCAATCTAACAATTAGTGTAATGACAATAACGTTGAATCTAATCTAATCTTGTTCCATGTGCCTCTTTTTTACTTTCAGCACCTTATATCTGCACGGCCCTGTTACATAACAATTGTTTTGAGGATTAAATATGTTTTATAATCGTTTTCAGCTGGAAAATTACAGTTGTTTTCTGATATAAATGCATTATTTTTGGGCAAACTACCAGGTTTATAAATAGTATCTCATTTACAGAGTTTGAGTTTTCATTGGTTTCCCCCCACTGAGTTATCTCGTTTTGGATAACTCGTTTTGAAAAGTCTTCATAGATTATTAACTGTTCATACTTTGACCTGATTTTTAATTCTTCGGTGATTCACGTTTTAAATGATCGATTAAAGGAACAGAAGTGTGAATGTAATATCTGTGAGTCTCCTGTTCATTCATCTACCCGTCATTAACCCTCAAATCTTAGTCGTAATATCAATGATAAAGACTTTTTAGGTTATTTGTCTGTTCTTCATCTTTATGACAAGGCTTTAGTTCACACTCGACTCGTTTGTTGGGTTTTGTCTGATCGGTGTTTGAACAGTAAAGTGATTTTTCTCACGAACTCTGACGTCATCAGACTCGAAAGTTAAGTTAAGTTTAAGTGCAATCACTTGTGGTGTATTATGTAAACGATTATAAAACATATTTAATCCTCAAAACAAATGTTATGTAGTTTGCAACAATAATGAATTACAGAGAATGCGGGCGGGCGCACATACTGCACATTTTCATTTATAACAAAATAGTAAAACTTACGAAATAGTCAGTAGAGCTGATCGAAGGTGTCGGCATTTCAGGCAATAAAATTTTACACACTGTAAAAGTTAATGAATGATTTATGGATTATATATATATATTCTCATAAACAAAGTAACTGGTATTTAAAAAAACATCAAATCGATATTCAGCATCCTTAATAAGGCCTAAAGCCGAGTAGTGAAACCCCAAACAATAACATGTCGTCGAAATATGACAAAATATGGTTTATTATAATGATTATATGATGGCCTTTAAATAAAATATCAACGTCACGGGTCATTTTATGTTTTGAAGAAAAGAGAAAACAAACACTTTTCAAAAATACCACCTCACATCATTCTTTGTTCAAGTATCGTCTGAATCACATTTACATTCAGTCATTTAGCAGATGCTTTTATCCAAAGTGACTTACAGATGAGTTCAGACTTGAGCAATAAGCGACATGTCATAAAAGAGCAATAATACAAAGATACTAGCTTTAACAAAAGCCAGAACAACACCTGTTGAGAGAAAGTTATTGTGGGTTGGTTCGTTTGAGGATGTTTTAACAAATGTGTATGCATGTGCACTTTCATTCTGTTCTCTGGGGTTGCCATCATCATTTTATTTGAGTCTAACATCATTTAATATAGCCTTGAGCTTTTTATAGGAACCCATGGAGAGACATTTTAGGCTGTATGTTGAACATTTACCAGCCAAGAAGTCATAAAACATACAAGAAAGTCAAATAAAGCAGCTTTGAAGAGAAGAGCTTCCATACAAACTGCACAATTCAACACAAGAGTAAATCAGTTCTGCTCGAGTCTGAGCTCTGTACTAACATAACACAGAGTATGAGGAAAATAGAATATAGGGCATACAGTTGTGTTTAAAGCTCAAGATCCTTATAATAACTTTTATTTCAATACACAAATGCACTGGGAACACTGCGCATACTATCCTAAATCAAAACATGAAGAAAAAAGTATCACATTTGTCATAAGAGTGAAGAAAAAGGAATGTTAGGCTGCTCAAAATAGCACTGTCTGCATTTCTCTTTACAAAGTCAAACATTTACTCTATAAAATGAAATGTTCTTGTGAATCACTGAACAAATATTCAGACACGGTTTCTGAGAACCACTTCACATCTGTGTGGCATGCAGTCGACCAACTTCTGTCACCTGAACTTGAGCATTTCTTGCTTTTACCTCAGAAACTGTGTTTTTTTTATGTCAATCTCAAAGGTCTGGAGATTGAGCTGCCACTTCCTCTTGTTGGTCTGGAACCAAGATGCTGCTCGCCTACTGGTGTGTTTGGGGCATAAAGCGACATGACCTCTTTAAGTATTTGAATGTACTCAAACTCCATGATCCCAGGAATCCGATAAATAAACCCAACAGTATGAGATGATGCTTGTGTGTCACCATGCATGTCTGTCTTCACAGAACTGTGGCTTGAATTCAGTTAAGGAAATCACATCGAGGATCTGGTATCAATCTTTAGGAAACAACCTACGAAGATTGACAAGCTCTATGGAAATCATTGTTTTTTGATCGTTTCTGTGCATCGATGTTTTAACAGCCACATAACAATTTATTAAGGTATGAAGTACCTGTGCTTTCAGTAACGTGGATTCTTATTATGTTGTTATATGTGGACGAATGAATGATTCCGTGACAAACATTACTTGTGGTATTTCTGTGATACAGTAAAAATGACAATAATGTCTGTCTGACAGGACTACCTACCACCAGCATTCTTCCACAAGGTGCAGTTAACTACCTCATTGCTGTTTCCATAGGAACTGATTGGGGCTCTTTTGTGTTTGAACTTGCCTGTCACAGTCTGGCCTTCAGGCACCATATCTTTAATATTAACCATTATATTCTCGTGAGCATTAACTGTATTTTTTTTGTTTGTTAACACTATAACAAAAGTCCTGACAATAAATACCGTATAGTACTGTTTTGTAGAAAGCTCTAAAGGTACAGTGTATTTATCAGAGGAATCATAAACATTTAGCTCTTAAAAACACTCACATCTTGGATTTAGTGATGGCTTTGACTGTTTATAACACCGTATAAAAAGATCAAAAATTGAGACAATTATTTGATCATCAATTATTGTTTCTTAAACAGTTTTTTTTGTTCACAGGAAAGGAAAGATGTTTTTGCCCTGAAGACATGAATCCTGAAAAAAGCAGTTCTCAACAGATGAGGTAAAGATCAAATTTACATTTAAATACATTTCACTGCATTCATTGTTTGTAGAAAAGAATGAGTTATACCGTAATGGTTTTCACATCTTAAAAAAACTTGTATAACATATGTAGTATTTTGTGTCTTATATGAATGCTGATTTTATTAAAGCTCCACCATAAATGTACATTATCTGTGAATTTCATATTTTAAGATTGTCTTGTATGCTTGTAAAATCGCATTGAAAACCACGCTTCCAGCATAAATGGCATTAAGTTTACATTTTTACAAATACTATAAAATGGTAACATGAAATCCACAGCATTCAAATCTTTCGCTTATTGCTCCCCGAAGTCACTTTGGATAAAAGCATCTGCTAAATGACTCAATGTATATGTCAATCTTTCAATAGATATAACTTCAGAAGTATACCAGAAGAATATTACAGGAATATTACACAATGCACAACAGAAAATACTGAAGAAAAATGACAGTCATACCAGAAATACCTCTTGAATATTAAATACCGTACATTTTGTGTGTTATCACATGGAATACCACAGGATATTTTTATAAGGGTTTGTTGTATGGCCAGAGGAAATGTTGCCATACCCTATATATACATTTACATCACATTTATATTGAGTCATTTGAGAAGCTTTCATCCAAAGCGACTTACAGAGAGTTTAGGAAGCAATAAGAGATATGACACACAGGAGCAATAATACAATAGCTGCTAATACAGAGTTAAATAGGTTTAGTGAAACTCCGCCACTGTGCCCATCAAAAGAAAACCAAACATTATGACATTTGTTTTGTTTGCTGTACTTACGCGGAGACACTTCCAGAGTATCTTTATTAGAAAGCGTCGCTCGTGGGAGTGCGTGATTAATGCATCTGTCATAAAAACACTTTTGAAGAATGTTTCAGTGTAAAGTGGGTTCACGGTTTTAGCTGGGGGTGTAACACGCCCTTGAGTGAGAATAGACACAAGACCATTTTTTCCACAAAACCCACTTAACCTGTTATGAAAAGGTAAGTCAGCAAAGTTTCAGAGATGAAGGGGAGGGGTTTCCTGCAGGGGGTGTGTGTGTCGTCATTAAACCTTTAACACACCATCACGAGCAGAACTCTCTGTCTCTCTCTCTGTCTCTCTCTCACACACACACACACACACACACACACACACACAGTGGTCTTTGTCTGATGGCTGTGTTCGTGCTGCGATGGATCTTCAGTCTGTTGACGGTGATCATCATCTCTCAGAGTGTGTGTCTCATCTACAACACATCATATTCACACAGCATCGGGTCAGAACATCTTCATTCTACATCTGTTTGTCATTTTCAAATGATATATCACATCTGTGTCTCATTGGAATCATTGTTCCATCTTTTTTTATTCTGAATATAATAACTGAAGTTTAATGGATAATAGCTACACTACATAAAGCAGTCTCGTGTGTTTTGATGATGATTATTGCTCAGTTATGATAAATGAATCACGGGTTTGTTTGGTTGAAATGTCTGTCGTTTTTGGATGACAAAACTGATTATGGCGTATTTTTGTCATTCAAATCAACGAATGTTAAACGCAAAAGATGCGTTTAATGTGTCATCGTTCGGGATAAAACTCAAGGCAGAACTTACCCTGAAGATTTGTCCTATTTTGTTTTAACAAATACTTGTGTGAAAAACAATCGATCGTCATGTATTTTATATATAAGTAAAAATAATAAATCTGACAACGGCTAATTTTAATAATTAATTAATTATTGATTGATTCATATTCATTTGATTAATTCATTGCGCTTTCTTCGTTTCGGTGCAGCGCCATTATGAAAGTCATACATTAACGTCAAACATTGTGCTTTTGGAAGTGAAAATGAGAAGTTGAATACAGTTTTTCGCATTATTGAGACAATATAGTCTATTAATAACCGTGTTTAATCCTCAAGCAACATTCCTCTGGTTTTAACCTTCGGTCATTGAATGACAGACACACTTTACCAGTTCAACTGCACAATGGTTTTCATCAGGTGCAAAATACTATTCGAATTTACCATTATCGATAATTACATAATAGGCCTACGTATAATGATAATATAAAACCACACGCTATATGCACAGGTGTTTCGTGGTTTGACGTTCACACGTTAGTCTTAAGCCTTTTATTGCATTAGCGTTTTCTTATACACACTTATGATCATATGCGCTTTATTTCTTACTATGCTTTTACAGTAGCTGGCAAAGTAAGAAGTTATCTTAACTGTACTAATAAACACGATTAATGTGAAGCATGATGTTGATGATGTTTAATGTTTTTTCAGTCATGGATGACATTTGCATTTAGTCATTTAGCAGACCCTTGTACAGCGACTCACATGAATGCAATGACAAACACGTTTTACCAGTTACACTGCAGGATTGTTTCTTTTCATAAGATTTGGTTATTTAATCGCCATCACAGAAATATGAATAATAATACAATATGTATAATGTAATGATAACATAGAAAAGGAAAGATATTGACTTTACTAAACGCGATTGTAATGTGAAGCATCTTAATGTGTGGTGTTCTGTGTTCTTGCCTTCAGGGATGCAATGACAGACAGGTTTCACCAGTATCACTGCAATAAACTCAGAGAAAAGTTCTCATCAGATATCATCCATCCAGCCAAAAGGTTCATCACACATGAAATGTCATCATTGACATATAGTCGACCATATTACATTACATCTCATTCCTGCTACTGATGTTCTCTTTCTTTTAAAGGAATGCTGCCCTGTCAGTTCATGACATCAAGGAATTGAATCTATGAGTAATGATACTGTTGTTCTGCCCACGACTCAATACTTTTGAGTTCAGTTCACCCCAGAATATCCATATTTCGCAGTTGTGAACTACTAAAGGACAACTACTGTTGTAGTTTTTAAATAATATACTGTAGACTCCCACTCTTTTTCCCATGCAGGAATGCTATTATTACAAAACTCTTTCAATTTGCTAAGCTATATGTTTACATTTAGTCCTTTAGCAGACGCTTTTATCCAAAGCGACTTACAAAGAGTTCAGGGAGCAATAAGTCATAAAAGAGCAATAGTACAATAGGTGCTAATACAAAGATACTAGCTTAATATTTAATAATATAACTTTGCTCAAGTACACTATAGTTTTGCAGCAGGTTTGCCAGTAACTTACTGTATATTTAAGTACTTTCCTTTTCAAACTGTTTTTAATTCTATTTCAACTTTACTTTAACCAAAATGGAAACACGTTGACTTTTGAGATTCAATATGAGCAAGAAGAGAGCAGTCTCATTACTGGCATTGGCACAGTATCAAATCTGCAGAAATGACAATCTTCCTAAGCTTTATTGTCTTGTTTTCTAGTAAAAATATTGACACAAAATGAGATAAAATTCGTTTTTTTTATTGTGCATTTCAATTAATATCAATCAAACTGCAGTTGGTTTGTTTTGTTTTAAGCCATAATAACTCAAAAGAAAAAAAGCACACAATACAACAAAAACGTGATTTTTGGAAACATTTGAAACGTCCTAAATTACAAGACAAACAGGAAAAGTGTCTTGAGACACTTAGTCTTGCTTCATGACAGAAAATCTGAGAACTTGGTAACTTTATGTTTCAAACTGATTTGTAAATGTAATCTACAGTAAGGTACTGGCAAACTAATGCTAAACTACATCGATGTAGCCTATACACGCTAAAATGTTTTGGGTTAGGTCAAATCTAGACTGTTGAATTGATACTGTTCATTTTGTCCGTATATTTTTGGCCCATAATAAGTTGTTACACATTTTTCCAGCGCGTCTGGCTCCAGAAATACCACAAAACCACATTAGAAAAGTGAGCGTTTCTGTGTGAGGAACAGAATGAAACATCTCTTTGTTTGTGTGTTTCTTTCTTTAGAATGAACATCGTGAAATTCACTCAGGACGTTTCAAATTTAATCAGCTGCCCGTACAGATCAAACACAAGTGAACGAGAGTTAAACAAGTGAGTAATTCATCTGTATTGTAACATGAAGATTCAGTGAGGCAGGTACACGTGTCCCCCACCCTTCATCTGATCTGTCTGCACCATAGAAACAAATGCAAACAAAAAGTGATAATAACAAACTACAGAGCGGATCAGAGTAATTCAATCACCTTTCATTTCCTTGCTTTGTGTAACTGTGCACCTAAACATCTCAATTCTGTCATCATTTACTCTCCTTTGAGATGTTCCAAATATGTAAGAAATGTGTTTGTTCTGTTGAACACAGAGGAAGATATTTGGACGAATGCTTATAACCAAACAGATTTTGCCCCCATTGACCCCCATAGTAAGAAAATGTTGTTTTGTTCTGTTGAAGACAAAAGAAGATATTTTGAAGAATGTAGGACAGCAAACAGTTCTGGGACACTTTTTCCTGTTTTTTCTACAATGGGGGGCAAAATCTGTCTGGTTATAAGCATTCGTCCAAATATCTTCCTCTGTGTTCATCAGAACAAACACATTTGAAACAACTGGAGAGCTGTATCTCAGTGGTAAGAGCAGACGCTAGCAACACCGAGGTCATGGGTTTGATCCCAGGGGACTGCACAAAATGAATAATACAATTCAATGTTTCCCTTTAAGAAGCGACGCAGTTGTCGTCATGCCTGTTCTGAAGCATTATGTGTGTTTTGTCTGTAATGTCTCATGTGTAAAGAGAGCAGAACTGTGAACGCCTTGTGTTTTCTTTGTGTGTGTCAGGATTAGACTGAATCTAAGTTGTAATGCCACAGGATCTTTATTCCACACCCAACACAACACAGCTGTCAATCAAGAGATAGCATACGAAAGAAACATGGAACTCACACACAAGATAGATGAAGAACTTCACAAGATGTTTCCCAAGGTAAGTGTGTTTGCTTGTGTTTGTGTATCTTTGTTAAACGTGAGGTTGTGTGTGTGCTGTAATCGTGTTGTGTTGTGTAGGATTTTCCATGGACGTCTGAGGGTTTGGGCCGGTGTGCTGTGGTGGGCAGCGGGGGGATTCTGCAGAACAGCAGCTGTGGAGCAGAGATTGACAGTGCAGACTTTGTAATAAGGTAAAGACATCCCATAATGTCCTGCGCTCTCACCGCCGCCATCTTCTGCTCTCACTGTGTTTGTGTTTGTCAGGTTTAATTTGGCTCCTATTAATAACAGTGATGTTGGTGTGAAGACGAATCTGGTGACCATAAACCCGAGTCAGATAGAGAAGAAGTGAGTGTCCTCGAACACACACACACACGCACATTATGAGCAATATGTGATATCATGACACAACACTGAGGACAACAATAACATAAAAACAGCTAAATTATATTAGAATTCTTTGGTTTTTAAACATGTATATAGACGAGAACTGCACCCTGACTTTATTCATTCTACATGACATTGTTGCTCTGTTTGTTCACCTGGGATTTCACAATTACTGCTCTTTAAGGTCACATACCCACGCAATTAAGTCCATACCTATCTATATTGTACATACAATGCTTTCAATGAGTACAATGAGTACACACACACACACACACACACACACACACACACACACACACACAGACACAGACACAGACAGACACAGACACAGACACACACACACGCACACGCACGCACGCACGCACACACACGCACACACACACAAACACACACACACACAAACACACACACACACACACACAAACACACACAAACACACACACACAACCACACACACACAACCACACACACACAACCACACACACACAAACACACACACACAAACACACACACACACAAACACACACACACAAACTAACAAACACACGCACACAAACACACACACACAAACACACACACACACACAAACACACACACACAAACACACAGACACAAACACACAGACACAAACACACACACACAAACACACACACACAAACACACACACACAAACACACACACACACACACACACACACAAACACACACACACAAACACACACACACAAACACACACACACAAACACACACACACACACACACACAAACACACACACACAAACTCACAAACACACGCACACAAACACACACACACAAACACACACACACACACACACACAAACACACACACACAAACACACAGACACAAACACACACACACAAACACACACACACAAACACACACACACAAACACACACACAAACACACACACACACACAAACACACACACACACACAGGCAGTTATTCTTACTATACTTCTTGATCGACTATCAAATGATTTGTCCATCTAATCCCCTCCAATCCGCGAGCCTTGTGTCATGTGATCGGTCAGATGGTGTAGTCTGCTGTTGTGATTGGTCAAAACATTCATCATGTGTCGCAAACGGAACGCCTATCATCATTACTGGAATACGGTTTACAGGTGGTTAGATATTATATACAGTGTATAGAAAGCAGTTTGAGAGGCCGAGTCTTTACTGTGCGTTGTTATGTTACACAGAGCATTTTAGATAGTCGACATTATAAAAATGATTTTAGTTTCACACCTATATATCTATATATATGGGGCAGTCGTGGCCTAATGTGGGGCAGTCGTGGCCTAATGGTTAGAGAGTCGGACTCGTGACCAGAAGGTTGCCAGTTCGATCCTCAGTGCCGGCAGGTAACGACTGAGGTGCCCTTGAGCAAGGCACTTTACCCCTACATGCTCCCCGGGCGCTGCAGTGATAGCTGCCCACTGCTCCGGGTGTACGTGTGTTCACCACTTGCTGTGCGTGTGTTCACTACTCTCTGGATGGGTTAAATGCAGAGGGCAAATTTCAGGTATGGTTCTCCATAACTGACAAATAGGTCACTTTCACTTTCACTTAGGTGTATTTACAGACGTTATTACAATACAGAAGGTTCTCTCTCCGTTCTGGAAATAAATACTTTGAGAGTTACAGTAATCGATTGACACTTAGATAGATAGAACACTTATATAAGCAGAGTTCATAGCTAGATAAACAAACTGTAATACCCCAGAAATAACGGTACACGTTAACGTTTGTGTCATATGCATTAGATAAACACACACATAATTGTAACCATGGTTTCCTCAGAAGTTCTTCAGTTGCTAGTTTAAATAAGACGGACTTCGTTTCACAGCGTAGAACAGGTTCTAGACACAATGCACTCGAATCATGAACGAGCGGCAGTGTTTGGGCAGGAGAGGGAAGTTTTTGCGTCAGTCCCAGGAAAACGTAGTCGAAGAATATTTCTAGTGACGTCGTAGACACGCGGCGGTTAGAGACTCGGACGTCTCGTTTGCGTGATTCGGAGTCAACTCCCTTTTTTACAAGCCAATAACTTAGTTATTAATTAACCTTCGGACTTACAACTTGGCAGACTGCTTACATTCACACACGGCAACATAACACACAGCGTGAAATGTCATTTTCAAGATCTAATGTTAATTACTCTTTTATGGCCCAGTGTGTAAGATTCCCACACTAGAGTGCGCGCGTTCAAAACAGATACATTCAAAACAACAGCAACAGCAGCGTAGCCTGATGACACTATGAATGAGCGTGGAATAATGGGAACAGTAGCAATGTCCTGAATAATTCAACAGGATTTACAGCATAACTAATTATAATAATAATGTTCCTCTACGGTACAAATCTGTAGATGAAGGGGAACAATATGCAAAGTTTAGGGAATAAATCAGGAGTCAGGAAATTCAAAAAAGATTTATACTGTAAGTATTTTAAAACTAAAGGGTAACCTTTTTAATATTACCTGATATACATCACCTGCTGTCGTCTATACAACTATCTTTGCGTAAACACACACTACATTGTTTTAAACTCAATGTAACCCATAAATAAGATACTATTATGGCAAACATGAAATAAAGAGAAATGATGTGTTTAGTTTTAGTGCAAGTAAAACAGCACGAATGAAGCACGCAGACTGTGTGTCAACTCTAAATTGACTTTTGACTTCAGGATACATTTTTATTTGATTGATTTTAGGATTATTTTTTTATCACAAATAATAACTTATAATAATGAGTTATTTGGATGAGTTTTAATGTGTAAAATGTGCAAAATCAATGTTGATCTTTGAGACTACAATCAAGAATTTCAAGAGCGGTTTGATTTGGATGTTTACATACCGTGCAGTTCCCTTATAAATATAGTTTTATTTACCCCTTTATTCCCCAAACTTCACATATACAGATATGAACTGTAGAGGAACATTATTGTTATAATTAGTTACGCTGTAAATCCTGTTTCATTATGCGGTACATTCCAGGCTGTAATCTAAAGCGTTAAATAATAAAGTTACATTTAATTGTTGCGTTGGATGACATGATTTTATAGTGAATTAGACATAATTAATGTATTACTATTTAGTCAGATGATCTAAAAACGATTGCTGCTTTTTTTTTTTATTTTGTATGACACAAAATAAAGAACAACACATTCAAATAATAAGAGTACCCTTTAAATAATTATCATACGTTTTCTGTCAGTAAAGGAATCTAAACAGTTGCTCACCTGTCTAGTAAAACACATGCAACATCATCGTTTGTCTGATACACACTGATATTGATTCTAGTTTGATCTCTCTCGTTTATATCATCTTGTCTTTTGGTTGTCCCGTACGTTTATAAGAGTCGTCTTTGCCGAATGAACCCGCTGCAGACAGTAAAGAACAATTGTGCTCCCTCACGACTGCGCAAAACAAGATAGTTGCTTGATAGACGCCACCAACTAATACTGTCACATTAGTCCACGAGACCGTTCCAGATGGCGCAGATATGTCTGTAACATGTCTGCAAAAGATCCGGAGCTCTGAAAAACATCTGAGAAACATCTTGAATACATTCTGAATCACAAACATCTTACATACATCTTATACTGTGTATCTCTACATGATATAAGACCAGAAACGTCGTATTGAAGACGATAAAAAAAGATGTAATTGCAGACATCAAATAGACGTCTCCCAGATGTATGTGTGCTATTATTTGTTTGCACGTGTGTGTTTGTTGAATAAAAGCATCTGCCAAACGCATGTGATATGAGCTGGAGACATTGATTCACATGTGATCGTCCACACCTGCATCTCTCTCATGCATCTATGTATTTGACAGTATGACTTACAGTGCATTCAATCTTCAAACATCAACCACATGAGCCACAGAAACACACATTTGTTTATTTGAATAAAAGCATTTGATAAATGGATACAATTGAATTGAAGTTTAAGGCATGTCTGTGTGTGTAGTTACGACCTGATGGTGGACACCGGTCCGCTGGTGAAGGATGTCAGCGTGTACGGGAACGCACATCTCATCCTCCCCGCCTTCGCCTTCCCCCTTAACACCAAATATGCCATGGACGCTCTTCAAGCCCTTCGGCCAATCAGACCCCAGCAGCCGGTGGTGTTCTTCAGCTCATCTTACCTGCGGAACCTGGACAGGTACTGGAAGTATCGTGGCCTGAAGGAGATCCGCCTCACGACGGGGTTCATGTTGATCAACGTGGCGCTGGAAATTTGTGAGGACGTGCACGTGTACGGCTTCTGGCCGTTTGACATCGGCCTGCAGCAACAACAGGTCCCGCATCATTATTACGACGCCAGGGGCCCGAGCCGGAGCAAGCACCGCATGCCTGAAGAGTTCCTGCGTCTGCTGCGTCTGCACAGCCAGGGGGCCCTGACACTGCACCTGCAGCCCTGCGCTGAACCAGACACATACACTGACTGACTGCTACACACTCGCATAAAAACACACCTGAGGGTCCAGTGCACGCACGCACACACACACACACACTGATTGCTACACACACACAAAACACACCTGAGGGGCCTGCACACACACACACTGACAGATCCACACACCTCATGAACACAAACACACACACACACACACTGATTGCTACACGTGCCAGATGAACACACAACCACAATCCAGTGTTTATTATATTTGTTGATTAATGTTTTTCTTTGTCATGTGACAGAGTGATGTGTGGTCAGAGTGTTGCATGAAGTGACACTTGACCAAACCTTGTAAACCTGGGTGAGCGCATCATAACGCGTTTGCAGAGAACAGCCAATAGTGTTCAAGATTGTAGGTGTGTGTATTTCTCGGGTAAAGAGAGAGAAATTATAATGACCCCGTGATGGGGAAGTTGCGTCCCTTTTTTTGTTTTTACTTCCGTATTTTGATGACAAAAATAGTGGGCGTGGCTTCTGTCTTTCTCTGCAACTTGATTGGATGTATAAAAGCAGCCATTGCATTTTGAAATAGAACTGTCGGCAGACTGACAGTTGAAGGGGAGGAGTTGTTGAATGCTCCGCCCAAGCCGTCTAACATGCGTCAGATGGATAGTCACTACAGGACGGAAGTGTATTTTCAGATTTTAATGTTACTCTTACTTTAATGTTATGTTGATGGGTCTAGTGGACCCACTGCAGTTTGGGGTTTTTACTTCATCCCAATTACAAGCAATCTAATATTAATAAATAGCAATATTTGAATGGCGGGGCAGAAACAGAAAACTCACACACACACACACACACATTCTCAAACACACAAACATACTAAAACGAGGCCCAGACACAATAAAGGTACACAGAACCGGGGTCCAGTGGACCCGAACATCATGTATTGTGTAGGGGATGAACAGTGTGCGGCTATTGAACGTGTGTATTCGTTCTTCACAGATAAGCCAAGGTCAATAAGTTTGAACTTGAAAAGATCATTAATTATATAATTTCTCTTTTGATAAAAATCAAAAACGGGTCCCACGCCGAACACCATATAAGGGTTAACTGAAGATTATGAAGGCACATGAATTTAAGAAAAAAGAATAACCCACATTGATTTAATTCACTGGGACTTTAACCCGATGTATCGTCATTATTTGAAGCATGCTCAGAT
>NC_136780.1:355735-368235 GCF_947034865.1 Barbatula barbatula | reverse complement strand
TATACACCACATTACTGCCATCTGCTGGAATCAATTAGTACTCATCACAATACATAATCATTACATCTCTTTCCCTTTTCTTTTTTTTTTTTTCTTTTTTTTTCTTTTTTTTTTTTTTTTTTTTTACTATAAGTCCATTCGCACAGGTGGTTTACGCACTCGAGTAGACCTCCGTAAATCAGGAATGTCTGTCTTTGGTACAGAGAATTCATGTTCAGGAATTTTGCCTGCAGAGTAAAGCATATCTGAAGATAGTATTTCAGGAATTTGCAGATCCACAGAGGGCATTTCACCAGACTGCCTTTCTTGAGACAAGGTTGACTCATCCAACGGACATTTTTCTGCAGTCTTAAGCAGACTCTGTCGATTTCTCCGTAAGGTCTGCCCATCTTCTGTTTGAACAAGATATGATCTTGGATTTACCTCTTTTAGGACTGTAGCTTTCCTTCTCCATCCAGTAGGCTCCTCAACTCGAACTACATCTTGTTCAAATAGAGGTTTCAGTTGCCGAGCTCCCTTGTCATAGTATTCTTTCTGCTTCTCTTTAAGATGTTGCATCTCTTTCAATGACAAACTGTTGTTTTCTGTTTTCAGGGATAATTTTGGCAGTGTATCACGCAGTTTACGATTCATCAGTAACTCACCAGGAGATAATCCACAACTGAGTGGAGAAGAACGGTAGCTCAGTAGAGACAGATTTTCATCAATATTGCTTGCTGAAGCTTTTTTCAACAGTCTTTTAACAATTTGTACCCCTTTTTCTGCTTTACCATTTGCTTTTGGATAAAGGGGGCTTGAAGTAGTATGCTTAAAGCCATACTGTTCTGCAAACAGCCTGAATTCACGACTATTATACTGAGGACCATTGTCACTTTGCACAATATGAGGAATTCCATGCCTTGCAAAAATGGATTTCATGTGTTGAATCATGTCATTCGATGTTGTATGACGAAGCTGTTCAACTTCAGGATAATTTGAATAATAGTCGATAACCACCAAATAATCCTTACCATTCAACTGGAAAAGATCTGTTCCTACTTTTTGCCACGGTTCTGTAGGAAGAGCACCGATCATCATAGGTTCTTTAGCCAGTTTATAGTGATGACTCAGACAGACATCACACTGACTGATGTATTTCTCAATGTGCACATTAATTCCCGGCCAAAAAACAGCTTGTCTAGCTCTTCTCTTGCATTTTTCAATACCAAGATGCCCCTCATGAATTCGACGAAGCATGTCATGGCGCAACGACACTGGAATGACAATTCTGTTTTTCCTCAACAGCATGCCCTCAACCACACTCAGTTCTGCCCTTAATGGAAAGTACTGTGGACACTTGCCTTTGATCCATCCATGATGAAGATGTGCAATGACCCTCTGCAGTTCAGCGTCCTTTGCAGTCTCCTCTGCAATCAGTCTTAACATCTCATCTGAAACTGGTAGAGATGAAAACACCATACTCACATGTCTCTCAACGTCGTCCATATTGCTGATCTCTGCAGCTACTGGTGCTCGAGACAGTGCATCAGCCACAATGATAGACTTTCCAGGTGTATACACTAGATTCAGATCATATCTTTGTAACTTCATCATCATGCGTTGAATTCGAGGTGACATATCATTTAGGTTCTTTTGAATGATAGATATGAGTGGTTTGTGATCCGTCTCTATTGTAAAAGTAGGTAATCCATAAACATATCCATGGAATTTACCACAGCCAAATACTAAACCCAAGGTCTCTTTTTCTATTTGAGAATATCGTCTTTCAGTCTCTGTCATAGACCGAGAAGCATAGGCCACAGGTCTCCAAGAATCCCCAATGGCCTGAAGAAGCACCGCCCCCAATCCATTTTGAGATGCATCTGTAGAGATCTTAGTTGGCCGTGTGTGATCAAAAAAAACAAGGACCGGTTCAGTAGTAAGAATCTCCATTAACCTCTTCCATTCTTGATCATGTTCTGAAGCCCACACAAACTCTTGATCATTGTGTAACAACTTTCTCATATGGGTAGTTTTGGCTGACAGATTTGGCAAAAATTTTCCTAGAAAATTCACCATTCCCAAGGTCCGCAGAATTCCCTTCTTGTCACTAGGTGGAGGCATATCAAGGAGGGCTTGCACTTTTGCTGGGTGTGGCTCCACACCTTTCGAAGACAGCTTGTCACCTAAAAAATGTATCTCCGTGACTCCAAATTGACACTTTTTCTGATTGAGTTTTAAATCATGTGCTCGAACTCTTTCCATCACTTTTACTAGTCGCTGATTATGTTGTTGAAGGGTGGACCCCCACACCACAATATCGTCGATATATACACGAACACCCTCTAGACCTTCAATAAGAGTTTCCATGGCTCGATGAAAAATCTCAGGAGCGGATTTAATTCCAAATGGAAGTCGAAGAAAACAATATCTTCCAAACGGAGTATTAAATGTACAATATTTACTACTCTCAGAATCCAATCTGATCTGCCAGAACCCTTGAGAGGCATCTAATTTACTAAAAAACTTAGCACCCGACATTTCACTAATGATCTCTTCACGGGTAGGTATCTGGTAATGTTCTCTTTTGATGCTATCGTTGAGGTCTTTAGGGTCTAAGCATACTCTCAAGTCACCATTAGGCTTCTTCACACAGGTTATGGAGTTTACCCAATCTGTAGGCTGTTCAATTTGCTGTATTACTCCTGATTTGGTCATGCGATCCAATTCTTGCTTCAAGGGCTCGCGCAGAGGTGCAGGGACCCGACGGGGAGCATGTATGACTGGTGTAGCATTATCTTTCAGTTGTATTTTATAGGTAAATGGTAATGTGCCTTGACCTTCAAAAACATCTGGAAATTGCTTAACAATGTCAGTTACATGGTCACAGACAAACGGTAAGACGTCAGTTTCCCTGTTGACTTGATACACTCTTTTAACCAAATGAAGGTCTTCACAAGCTTTATCTCCTAAAAGAGATTCATGGCCATTGGGAACAACAACAAACATCAAACTTTTCATCTTTCCTTTGACTTGAATCTTCAATCTACACACTCCTCGGGTTTCAATTGGTTGTCCATTATAGGCTTTGAGGGCAACTGTACGTTTTTTAATTAGAGGTTTTTCTTGCAATGTTTTCACATCTCTGATGTTAATTAAATTAACTTTTGCACCCGTATCTAACTTAAAAGGCACTATGGTCCCATTAGCCACAAGAGGAATAATCCACTTCGAAGACTGCACCAAATCCTCACTGGATACCCATGTTGCAGCATCCTGATGTATATCTTCTTCAGAAACCATGTTAACATAAAATGAGTCACTCAAAGAATCACTGTCATCTGCCTCCTCCACAACATGCACTTTATTTTCCTTCTTCATGTCTTTTGAAAAACACATTTTTGCAAAGTGGTTCGGGCCATTACACTTCGAACATCTTTTACCAAAAGCTGGGCATTGTCTGAACTTATGTTTGCTCCCACAACGCTTGCAAGAGAATGTTTCATTGTCAGTATCTCTGAAATTTCTTGAGTTACCTCTTTTCTTGTCTCTGAATGAAATGGCGTCTACTGCTGCGCTCTGAAATGACGTCACTGACGAATTAGCCCCATCAAACTGCTTTACTTGCTGTTTTGCTACTTCACTTGATTGGCATAATTTGACAGCATAATCCAAGGTGAGTTCTGATTCTCGCAACAATCTTTCTCTCAGTTTTTTTTCATAGATTCCAAACACAATCTGATCACGAATCATTGAATCTCTCAATTCATTAAAATTACAAGTCTTTGCCTTTATCTTGAGATCTGTCAGAAAGTAATCAAAAGCCTCTCCTTCATGCTGCACTCTCATTCTGAATACATATCGTTCATATGTCTCATTCCTTCTTGACAAACAATGAGCATCAAATTTTTCCAGTACCTTTTCCAGTTTCTTCTTGTCTGCCTCTTCCTCAAAATTAAAGGTGTTATAGACCTCCACGGCATCAGCTCCAGCAATGGTAAGTAACAGGGCAATCTTTCTTTCATCCACAGCAGCTCCTTGTCCGATAGCGACAACATACAACTCAAACTGCTGTTTGAAAGTCCTCCAATTTGTGTCAACATTTCCACATAACTTTAACGAACCCGGTGGTTTAATGGCATCCATTGCACCTTTCTGAACCCCACTCCTGGTACCATGTATTGTTCAAGAAACAACAAATAAAGATAAGAGGAATAGCAGGTCTTTATTCCATGTGGAGCACACACATATGTCCATTACAACAACTCTTCCTCTAGCAAATGCACATCATCTTATACACCACATTACTGCCATCTGCTGGAATCAATTAGTACTCATCACAATACATAATCATTACACACACCGGGCTGTACTTTCTAAACTACATTTTAAACGAGAAACTCTATTGATCTGCCGTCCTGATTTAGTTAACAAGCAGTGAGTGCATGTGTTGTGTCATGCAGGTTTATGGAGTCTTTAGGTCCACTGGTGGGTTTATTCACTAATAAAGTTGAAGAGAAGATTATCCTCCTCCGACACCTCTCGCAGGAAGAAGAAGAAGAAGAAGCTGCTAACCACAGAAGCGTCCCACATCAGCCTACCCACAATCCTCAGCACACAGGGCCTCATCACGCATATCACTCGGTGCGCTCCATGCTGGAGGTGGAGCTGAAGAGGGGCGTGGTGTCTTTCGACAGTCAGACGGCCTCCGGGAGCCGGACCCTGCTGCGTCTCCATCGCTCGTTGCTATGGTTACAGCTGCTGCTGGAAAAGCTGGGGGCGGAGCCCGAGGAGCGGAGCATGGGCGAGCTGTGTCGTGAAGCGTACCTGCAGGTGTTAGCGCCGCATCACCCGTGGCTTCTGCAGAGAGCCGCCGAACTGGTGTTCCGCGTCATGCCGGAGCGCGCCGTCTTCCTGCAGCTCGTGTGTGTGCGCAAACAGGAAGAGGCGGAGCCTGTGATTAACATCCTCGTCACAGCCATCCGAGAAGTTCACCGGCGGACGGAGAGAGAACTGAACATCAGAAACATGCTGGAGCTGCCGTAACACACACAGGTTCCAGATCCAGTATGTGATGTTTCATAAAGCACAGACACAAATGTTTGTTAAACACAAAATGTCTTTATTTACTGTTTTTCTTTTATAATGATAATAATAATTCGTTTTTCCGATATAAGTTTCACAATTTGCATGTCAGGCAATATATAACAGTATATTCAGGATATTTATTAAGATACATCTAGTTTCTGAGCAGTGTTTTTACAGAAAGAAAGATAAAATACACCGTGTCACTATGATGAACAGATGAGAGAAATCAGAGATTAAATTCATGAGCTATTACTGTAAATTCATCCGGCGTGAATCCAAGCGGCAAGTTATCGGTTTGGAGGAAACACAGACGAAGACAAAAGCTGAACAGTGTGTGTGTGTGTGTGTGTGTGTGTTTAAACATGGTATTTGTGGTAAAACACACTAGTACTGTAATAAAAGCGTGGTTAATGTTCATAAGGGTACAGTGTGTCCTGTACGGGTCAATGATATTATTATCATTAAAGCAGAAGCTATACTATAGTACCTCTGGTGACACTTGACAGTCATGAGTTAACACAAACGCTTACAAGAAATCATAATTTATCAGCATTCCTCATAAGCGGCTCTCAATATTGACATACACTAACGTTAGCAGAATTATTGTGTATGACAGATGAGTTAACTAATGATGCTGTATCTCACAGAACCGTTAAGTGTCACCATACAAAGAGAATCTCTGATGACGTCATAATGTTACAATGTTACAGCGTTCCGTGTGACATCACACGTTGGGTTTCTGTGGTGATGCGTAGGTCCCAATTGGACAAAAACGGGTGCCGAGTAAAAGTGCGTGAAGGAAACGCGTGTATCGCTTAAATGGACGAGAATGTGCGATAATTAGATTCACCGTATCTTAAAAACATATAAAATCTATATTCCGTTCAGGCAGAACACGTAAACATACGGAGGGCAGCGTCGGTTTAGCACGCGGCTAATGGAGTCATTAGTCACTGCCGTGTAAACATCGAAGTCATTCCAACATCAGGCCATAAATTCTGTGTCGACGTGTGATGGACGGACTCGTGACATTAATTGAAAATGTGGCCGTGTTTGGCTCTTTTTGTAACACACTTTTCTAACACACACCCTCCAACGTTTCCAACGCACAACACCGCGGCAGTAAATCAAACGGAAACACGACACGTTCACTATGGAGGGATTGTAAGGATCACAGACAGGCCGCCCGTACGTCATAGATAGCAGGCTAGTGATTGGCTAATAAGCACTACGCTAATAACCATCTCGCTACGCTCTACGCTGACCTGACGGGTGACAGGTTACATCCATTCAAAACATCCAGATGCCAATCACATGATATGAAAAATCTACATAAGGCTAAGAAACAAACTCAAGTTTAACTGGCTAACATGTGGCTAACGTTCATGTCGTATGTGAGCTATGCTAACCCGTGATGTGTGCTCTAAACAAAGAGAACGTAAAAAAAACTAAACACTTTCGTTGGTTCATCTGTGTGAGTAAATATTGGCTTGGCAAAGTGTCTTTTTTAATCTTCTTTGATAAGCCCAGATTCATCGTTATTTACAAGTATTAACATACACTCGTGGAATGAAGGTATTGCTGTGTACACATTTAGACGCATGTCAAACCTTTTCCAGTGAAATCAAGCACATCAATTTTAACTTGTTTGGCAAAATAATTATGAAGTGAATGCCAACGTGATATGGTAAAGCTTGAAGCTCATTGGCCAACGGGTCGAGTGCAATCTGAGCATGTGCAGAACAGCAGCCAATCATTTCAGTTAAACACATCACGTGTGTGTGTGTGTGTGTGTGTGTACAAAAATGTCTTTCATAAACGTTCATATAAAAAACACAATTAAATAAATGAAAAACAACATGAATAAATAAATAAATAACATGACGTGGATTCTCAGGTTAATGTGTTATGTTTGTGTTGATATTGTTTCTATGGCTCCATTTATTGATCGTAGAATCCGTGGTTAGTATCCGATTATGTTTTCATTCATTCGGGTAGAATTCGGTCACAGGTTTTAATTGCTTTTAACCATGATGTGTTATATATCATTTTCCAAATAAAGCATCCTTACACACTATATAAATGGATATCAGGAAAACATTTCACCCCCAAAACAACATAAAGAAAGACATGATATTTCCCATGAAGCTTGGGCAACTGAAGCCTTTCAGGGTTGTGATATTGTGATATTTCACATTTTATGTACTGTATCTAGATCTGATTCAGCATAAATAAGTTATAAATAATAAAAACGAATAAATAATCAAAGACTGTACAACAAATACTACCAAAATGTAGAAACACATTTCATCTTATGTGTAAGATTTTGAGAGGGATGATGTTGTCACAATGCAAAACTCAAAATCTTTATGAAAATGGAAATCTGTTGTTTGTTGGGGTGAAATGTGAGCCAGACATGTTCTCTTCTGATTTCATTGTTTTTCACAAAGAGAAGGTGTTTGTCCTTCTGCTCTTTAGACTTCACCTGGGAATGATTTCAGCGAGATGTGATGACTAAACACACGGATAAACAAACGCACACACACACACACACACACACACACACACAGAAGTCATTGAGCAGACAGGAAAATTGGGACGCAAAAACACGGAACACTTTGATATGACGGACACCTCCTCAGATCTCCTCTCATGTGTGTGTTTGTGTGTGTGTTGTGCACATGGTGGTTGTTCTACATTTTGTTGATGCGTAGCTTGAAGGAGACGCGTCCAGCAAACTTGTCCCGCTCGCTGAATTGAGTGATGGTGTTGGAGTTGATTTTACACTCCACGTTGACGTCTGTGTTCATGGAGATGTTCAGAAACTTCACCGCCACCAGAGGCTGAGAATAATTCACCTACACACACACATTTATTATCGCTCACATTCTCTGTGTGTACAGGTGTGTGTGCGTGTGTGTGTGCGTCTTACTTGTGCTTTCTTGCCGTAGTATGGATAGTACATGAGGTTGAAGGTTCCGTTGGGAGGGAAGTATTCAATTTCACCGATGCTGTCACTGTCCTCCTTCTGCAGATAGACAGGGTCAAGGGTTAACCACACGTTTCAATCAACCACAGAAAGTGCAGATGCAGCATGTGTAGTGCACTAATAATAGTATACGCTATGCCCTAAATCAGGGTGTGTACTATACGCGAGTAGTTTAATGAGGTCAAGGTGTGTAGTATGCTAAAGGTCATGGCTTAATGGCCTCTAAGTGTACTACAAACTAGTCTACACCTTTATTTGTCTTACCCACTCATTGACCTCTTTATATTTCTGAGAATGGAAGAACGCAGCGAGAGAACAAGTGTTAGAGATGAATGAGACGCTGACAGGACTCAATGAGATCTGAATGAAGATGACTTTCCCTTACCTTTGCTCCACAGGTGACGTATGGAGACTGTCCCTCCTTCCCGGGCAGCATTCCAATCACCTGAAAGAGAGGAAATGCTTTTAAATCAGACCTCCTTTATTTCTCTCTGAGATTCAATGGAGAGCAAATGGAAACGTTTTCTTAAGTCTCGTCCGCGTCTCAGGTGCTTCTCCTGAGAAAAAGACTCAGACATCTCACAAATGTTTGAGAAGAGACGTCAACAGTGTGTCAAACTTATCTCATATTGTAACAGTCTAAAGCGTTACCGGGTTTGTTTTACCCTTTTAGGGGTTTTGCCTTATTGTAGAGAGGGGACAGGTCAAGCTGGGTTACCACAGAATGCCACTTGAGGGCGCTATGGGGCAATGAGGAGTGGATATATGCCCGATCTCAGTTGAGTACTGATGTTGAGTATTGATTAGTCAATATTAGTGAAGATCTCATCACAAATTTTCTCATCAAATTAACTCAAATCCACATGATTAGACCTCAACAATTTACACCTCCAGACTCTTCTGTGTTTACACTCTCATTTCATTCTCCTGAGAGAAACATCTCGAGACTAAACTGAGAACTCCATCACATCTCCTGAGCTATGATAGAGAAACCACTGAGCGGATTGTATTGGTTCTAATGGGAAGTGTAATGATGTCTGTGGGTCTGTACTGGTGATGTGTTGGCTTCTACTGGTGTGATGTGATCAGGCGTACAGTTGTGATGAAAGCGTTGTTGATTATTGAAAACAGCTGCTACGTGTCAAACAATGTGGTCGCTTTTGTCATTTATATTCACACATCGAAAGATTTGGGCTGCACTGATCTTCATGATATAATAAGGTGAGCTGTGATCGGCCAGTTACCCGGTTGAGTTTGATGAGCACACAGGGTTTGCCGTCCTGGTAACCGTACGTTCGGTCCATGAGTCCGGAACAATCCCCCAGTATGGTGCGGTTAAACTGACACGAGCGTTTGGGGTTGTTGCGAACCTCGCCGCTGTCCTCCTGAATGAAGTACTTGTCAGGGATGCAGGCGTCATTATTATCCACCTGATTTGAGTTATTATACGCTACACAACAAAACACAAACACCATCAGTCTGAAAGAAATCTACATTTATTTGAATCGCGACACAAACAAACCCCTGCTAAAACACTTGAAACACATTCACCTCCAGAAATGATTATAACTGTATATTATTTCATATATTATTACAGTAAGGTTCACATCAGATTTAAATAACTCTGGTTGTGATTGTATTTGATCTACAGCAGATGGACATGAATCTCGGCTAAATGTGTCCGTCTGTACTCACGCGCGAGGAAGTTGTCCAGAGCCTCAACGTATCTGTCCCATCTCTCTGTTTCTTTCACATTATAAATGATTTCTAGAGCGTCTCCTTTGGGCCTGATCATCATTCCTATAAATGCACACACACACACACACAGTTTATTTTTCAAAGCTTGACATTTGATTTGTATGTATGTATGTGTGTGTGCGTGCGTGAGTTGTGTTAGTGTGTGTTTGGTGAGTTTGTGTGCGTGCGTGTGTACCTGGTGTAGCCAGACGGTCCTGCCAGGTGGGCTTATAGTCGTCCAGTGTTAGCAGCATCACATACATGGTGAGACAGAACATGCCAGCCAGAAATGTGTAGAAGACCACATAGAACAACAGAATCAGACCTGCACACACACATTAAACAATATTCATTAACAGAAGATCATTTATAAATGCACACATCACAGATTTATTTTTATATTCATGTTGAAGAGTTACTAACATAACAATGAATCAATGTCTGTGATTAAGAGTCTGATATCATTATGTACAATATCTGTGTAACATTTCAAACACATTACAGGATTTATAAAACATAAAATGTGAACATGCACACAGCATACAGACACTGTTGACTAGGACTGCACAATATTAAAGACAAAGGTGATATGACAAAATGATCATGCTTTTAAATTCATTTGAACTATATTATGATTCGCTGGAATAGGATAAGGCGTTACAATCCCACTATTTCAGCAAAGTTGAATTGCCCAATAGGATATTTCTCACACCTTACGCATGACAGAGGGAGCAGTCAAGGATATAGAAAGGAGGTCTGAAGTTTCACTGGTTTCGTCAGGTAGGCATCATCTGTTTTTTGGGGGATAAATTATTATAGAAATACATAGCATACTTATCTTTCCATGCTATTATCAGTGAGACATCACATGAGTTGTGTCCCCACTTTCATCACATCCATTAACCTGAGTGAAAGATGCCTTTTGGCGAGGTGCTGCTGATAATGGGGTTTGTATGGTTCCCATCAATGCAACACATTGTCAGTGTGCACCTCAGCCTCATTGGGTGTTTCACCCCTTTATAACAAGCCAAGGGAGGCCTACCACACATTGATCAGACCTGGGTGTGTTTTACATTGTAGCTAGGTTATCTGGTAGCCCATGCTGTGTCCATCCCCCTCGACCAATTGAACCAGCAGCCTTCTGGTCACAAGTCCGACTCTCTAGCCATTAGGCCATGACTGCCTACACTGAAATGCATGCTCAGTGCCCCCGGTCCTATGGCACAACATTACAACACAGTACCACAATCAACACAACCATACGTGCCAACCAATTGGCTAAGGCTGTTTTTGCTCCACTGGCACCTTTAATGCATGCTCAGTGCCCCCGGTCCTGTATGGCATAACATTACAACACCATTTTATTAAGGGGTCATTTAGCAGCCCATATTGTGTCCTTCCGTTTCAACCACAGCCAGTGGATGCTTTTCTGTCAGCAACAGTGTCAAGCTCTTTGACTAACGTCCATTGGGCCTGTACTCTAATCTCCACTTCACTAAGCACCCTTGCAGTGGAATTGAAAACAAAGCCCCTTCAGCCCACTTTCACCGGGAACACTTTTGCTCTCCATTCCCGATCTTCAGCCTCCGCTGCCAAGTTGGCAAATTGGAGATTCTTTCTTTCAAAATGCTTCGTTAATGACCTCTTCCCAAGGTACAGTCAACTCAACTATGAGAACTGTCCTACTGGAGCTGGACCACAGAACCATGTCCGGCCGCAGGCTTGTCACTGCGGGTTTTCCAAGGGGCAAATTAGTCTGTGGGTTAAATCAACTTGCATTTCTCAATCCCTGGCTCTACTCAGCAGACCTAATCTGGGGTTAAGGGCTTGGCCCGCATATTCTGCCTCCGCCGAATAAAGAGTTGCCTTTTTAGCGAGTTAGCCTGTTTTGGGGCATGGCATTTACTGGTTTCTACTGCTCCAGCCTTGATTGTGGTGCCATGTGTATCTCCCCTCTGTCAAGCTCTTCTTACAACCCACAAGAATATGTTTAAGGTTTGCTGGAGCTGCACATAGGATCATGTCCACACCAAACATGCAGATTTGTTGGTGAGGGCAGCACTGATGATAAATCTTAGCCTGTTTGTTTCCATACTCCACAGCTCACTTCAAGTGATTTTGCGCCGTTCAATGCCTTCACACCTCATCCAATATCCTTGCTGGGCTTGAGAGACCGCTCTGGCGCATCTACTAGATTCCTCTTGACGCCGAACCTCCTCCACTACCTGGTGACTGTGTTGCTTTGGTGTCGATTTTTGCCATGTGGGTGCGGTTGATGCCAAACCAAGTCCCCCTCTGCCATGTTGAACTTGTCCCACAATGTCCTTATGTCTGAGGGATGCCTTTGCATCTCCTGCCGCTATTGGGTTCCATTTCCTCCCTTTCACTACTGTTGGAGCAGTATCTCTTACACAGGGATCACAGAATTCTTTGAGTGTCATCTCTAACCTTGTTCTGGAGCATTTATATTCCTCCAAAAGGCTTGAAATGAGAAGAGACAGCTCCATTCCCGTACAGCCCTATGTTGCTAAGGCATCTTGGTAGCCCAAGCCATTTCCTCACTTGTGTAATCACCAACCTCTTCAGGTTCTTGGCGTGAGATACCAAGAGCTCATACATTGAAATTGGCCACATCAGGCATAGGAACAAGCCTAATTTTCAACACCAGAGTTTCAGCTTCCCCGGAAGAGCTGTCTTGTTGATTTTC
>NC_136780.1:340284-355535 GCF_947034865.1 Barbatula barbatula | reverse complement strand
GTCATCTCTGTCCTCAGCTAATCAGATGCTGTAACACATATGAACAAACTAACCTGACATAAAAATGACAGACACATACAATAACAAACACACACACTGCAGCTTTATATATTTCTAGACAGTCAAGTGAAAATGTCAGTAACTTGATATAATGGGTTATTTTGTTCGATCAAGATGAATATAATGAAACATTAACTATGTGACACAGTGTGAGCACACCTTCAGAAGAGCAGATTGGTTGAGAAGTCATTTTCCACATTTACAAAAAAAGCATAATTATAACATTCACATGATGATGATGAAGATGAAGTCTGTTTCAGTGAAATCCATCAAACCCTTAATATACAATTATATCCCATCTAATGAAATTATATGACCAATATTTAAACGAATAAACATCTAAACTAAAGTAAGTAAAGTGAATCAAGTAAAAACATATCAATACTTTTCTTTACCAGAAAACAAAGTTTTTGTTACTTTAGTACTGCAATGCTCTCTGATTCACACAGATAGAAAATTCACCATAGTTTTGTTTTAGTAAAAAAGGATTATAATTTGTATAAACTCATTCTACTGGAAATGATATCATGAAATGATGGTTACTCTAGTAAAAAAGCATGATTCATTTGAGGGTACCGTGGTTGAACTATATTTACCATTTGTAGTAAAACCATGGTACATTATTGGACGGGATCTCCTGTTCTGCTTTGGGCTTTTCATTGTTTCTTTGTGAGCTTAAGCTGCACCCAGCAGTAATAACAACAGACAGGACAGACAGACGGACAGACAGATAGACAGACAGACGGACGGACGGACAGACAGACGGACAGACGGATAGATGTAGTAAAGCTATATGTGTGTTCTGCTGTGTAATGTTACATAACCTGCTGATGGATGATGATGATGATGATGATGCTCCGGATATGAGCGAAATCACGTCATGTCACGTGAGCGCGCTGGAGCGGAGGACACTCGCCCGAATAACCTTGCCCGCCCCGCGCGCTCCATCCGACTGATCGATCAGAATGATCATGTGGGCGTGCGATCAGTTTAATGATGTAAATGAGGAAGAGTCACGCAGAGACTCCGCTTCATCCAGCATCTTATTGATCTCTTTGCACCCGTTCACCTTTAACGCGCACCCAAGAGCGCGCACACCTAAACGGGAGCGCGCAGCAGCATCAGCATCGCAATATTGTCCTTTAACACATTACGGCCTGCTACACACAAACACACACACACACACACCAGACGCATTGCGCCGCGTTCTCAAAAAAAACCGCAGAAACGAACGAAATAACGGCGGTGAGGCGCGCGCACCAGCGACATGACGCGACGCGCCGCCCCGCACACAGACCCGTTCCCTTCAGCCTCTTGCATAACGTACATGAACCGTGCTGCGGAGCACCGGACCGTCACTCACCCCAACTGCTCGCCGTTCTACCGAGCAGCTCGTGCGTCCGCGGGTTCCAGAAGAATTCCTTCCATTCCCCGGATTCCTTCTTTTCATCTTCTTTAGCCATGACTCCGGTACAACGATATAACGGGAGAGCGGTAAGAATAAACGGATGACGGGTGGTGACGGTGGTGGCTTTGCCGTTGGTCGGTTCGTTTTTCTCGCTCTTCCCGTTTGACAACCGAACGGAGTGCCGCAGCGCGCGCACTAATCCAGAGATACTGCGGTAAAAACGCGCTGAGCGCACGCGCACCCGGTAATACTCCCTCCTCCCCCCATCTTCTGCGGAACAGAAGCTTTAAAATCCTCCTCCTCCCCCACCCAACACACACACACACACACAGAGAGAGAAATGCACACTCTCCATCAGCAGTTTTGCAGCCAATGGCATCTCTCTCCTCTCTTCTGGCCCCGCCCCCTTCTGGTCCAGAGTCTCTGCATCCGCCCGCCTGTCTGTCACACACAGGTGATGCTGAACCTCTTTGCTTCTCTCTCTCTCTCTCTCTGTCTCTCTCTCTCACTCAATTTTTGCAAGGTACTTTATTGGCATGACTGCGTGTTCTTACAATATTGCCAAAGCATTGAACATATAACTAAAGACATACAGTAAGTTCAAACATTAGAATCAAATTAAATAAGGTGCTGAGGATAACATATAGAGTAAAAGCTGAAACGGGTTAAGACCATTGACATAATACAAAGAATGAATAAAAGAACAGGACATGACTGATGGTCAATGGCTGCAAGAGCAAGATTCACAATTGCCCCAATTCACATGTCATTGTGATGCTATGAAAAATATAAACAATACTAGACAAACATGTGTAGCAGATGTTAACTGGTTCATCTGTACATTCTCTAAAGCTCATCACTTATACCTTTGAGAAGTCACGGGAGACACCTCGGACAGAATCTATCTCAAAGCTCTGATTCATCATTTCACATTTAAACACTTAAAGTCAAGACTGCAAGCAGGCATTATTAATCTTACGACGAGAAGAAACAAGAACATGAAACATAAACATATGTGTTAAACGTCCTGATGTAGTATTTAGATGTAATCAAATAAATGTAATAGTTTACCACACAAGAGACGGACAGATTGTGTGTGTGACTTTTTCCCCACTTGAGCAACAGACAGTTTGTGAAGATTGCAGGACACCTCTGACCTCATTAAGAAATATTCAGAACAAAAGTCAATATCAAATATATTACACACATTTAAGCGTACAATATTCAATGCATTCATGTATGTTATCGGTTTGTGTGTGTGTTTCCTGGAATTAAACCAATGACCTTTGTGTTGCTCTGCCACTCTTATTAAGTATATAAAAAACATCAAATATAAAAACATCAAATATAAAAACATCAAATATAAATAATAAATAAACACATCAGATGTATGTTTTACACGTTTTTTTCTAAGAGACTAATGAAGAACATTTGCCACATATCTAACATTATTCATCCAGTTTCTTTAACTTTGACGAGCAGACATTGTGTGATGGCGCGCGCCCTCTGCCGTGCCCGTCAGCGTAGCGCCGATGCATCAGTGCGCACGCGCAGAGCCGTGTGTCTTCTGAGCGTTCTCATTCGCCGAGAGCTGGAGGGCCGGGCCTTTTGACGTCACCGAATATTATCGAGCTGTGTGTGCTCGCGGAGACACGCTGAACGCGGAGGCGCGTCGGAGGAAAGACTTTAAAACGTTAAAAAACTTTTTAAAGATTAAACTCACTTACATCGATATTTACCCGCTGAGAGAAACACACTTCATGTGAAGAGACGGACACTTTCAACACTTTTGACAGTTGACAGAAGACTTTAACTAACTTACTTGTGTGTGTGTGTGTGTGTGTGTGTGTATGTGAGTGAGTGTGCGTGTGTGTGTGTGCGTGCGTGCGTGCGTGTGTGTGTGTGTGTGTGTGTGTGTGTGCGTGCGCGTGCGTGTGTGTGTGTGTGTGTGTGTGTGTGTGCGTGCGTGCGTGTGCGTGCGTGTGTGTGTGTGTGCGTGTGTAGGTGTAGAGATGAAGATAGAGTTTGCACCTCTGCGTGTTCCTCTGCGCAGGCGTCTGCAGACAGCTGCAGTCGTGCAGTGGGTCTTCAGCTTCTTGGCTCTGGGTGAGTGTCAACCCTGTTACCATGACCACGCTTCTATCAATCAAACATGACTGTCACTTGTAAATACTCTTATTTGTTCTGTTTGTGTGTGTCAGAACTGAATGAACATGTCAGCCCTGTTACTCGCTCGCAAAAAGTGATTGTTGAAAGCTGCACAGATGTAGAAGTTTTAGTGTCTAATATAATACATTAACATTTTGTCATTTAGCAGACGCTTTAATTCAAAGCCACTTACAAAGTAGGGAAAACAATAGAACAAAAGAACAACAATGCATTGGGTCATATCATGTCAACTCAACCAGAGGTCTCCGGCTCAAATTAGTATTTTTATTCTACAGAAGCAAGACCAACTTCTGGAGTGATGTTAAAAAAATGATGAAATGCCACCGATTCATTATTAAATGATCAATTCATTTGTAGAGGGAGATAAAAATGTCAATTTTCACCTGGATTTAAAGGGAGTAAAAATAAGATGAGAAATATGTCAGCATCATCATATTCTTTTTACTCCGAGGTCGTTATATATATTAGTAAATCTGTTCATTTCAGGTGGTGAAAGCTCAAAAATGAAGAAAGGGCACTTTTGGTGTTCTTTTCACAAAATGTTCATGTCTGTATCTCCAGAACTGTTAGAGATCCCTTGATGTCCTTTTATGTTCTTATAACTGACCCATTTGTCCTATAAGCTTCAGTCCTAGACAAATGAGGATCTCAATGCGGCTTCGGGAGAAAACTGTTAAAATGGACACATTTTCAGACATCAAAAACTAATTGTGGGTCATTTAAAAAAGTTTTTCATTTCTTTTCTAGAAGAATGTCTGAAGAACAAATAATGTTGAAACTTCAGATGTGTCTTTTTCCCTTCTATTAAAACAACTGCACAAATCAACCATTTCTGGGTCCTTTTGGCACTGAGTTACTGTCAAAAATGATCTGGTTATAGAAGTTATCATTAACATTTATATTTCTTTGAGTTATAGGGAAATTTTGATAAAGGGATGTTGTTATTAATGGCCCGAGTGTAGACGATGTTAGGAATTACATTTTGAAGATGCTCCAAAACTGATGAAAGTTTGCATACATGTCAAATGCGTATTAATAATTTGGTTGATTTGACACAGAATGACCCAAAGGTGCAGTAAAACTCTTCTCAGTTAGCCTAGCACAGAATATGAAGCTAAGATTCTTTTTTTGGGGGGGGGTTAAGAAAATAGAGAAGAAGTTGAAGACTGTATCAATGGGTCAGATTTTGACATGTGTAGTGTGAAGGGTTGGTTGAAGTCTGATTATTATTAAATGTCAACCCTGTTGGCCTTTTGAAAACACATATACCCAAATATTTAGCCATGGAAAAAAATAAGATACCATTGCAAATTGTCATTATCAAATCAGCATTTAAATGTAATGTGGCCATTTCAGTCCAGTGTCTGTTGAATTTCGACGAAATCAAACGAAGTGACAAAGTCACCCAACAGCAATGAGAAAGACTGACAGCATGTCTATGAGAAAAATCTCCAGGTTATCACATAAAAACATATTTTTAAACCTTTCCTAAATATATGTAGAAATTTGACTGTTGTATTGCTCGAAGGTGAATCTGAACTTACAGTTTTCATTTTCTGCAAATGGAAACAAGAGCTTTTATTTTAAAATGTAAAAGTTGGAAATAATATGAGTAGTTCACAGAATTAATCGAAAATCATCATTTTGCCTAAACACTTACCAAGAAATAGTCCATTTTAAAATCAGAAAACAGTCTATGAAATGGTGTCTTAAAGGGATACTCCACCCAAATATACTGTCATGAATGACTCTCCCTCTAGTTGTTCCAGACGTGTATAAATGTCTTTGTTGGGTTGAATACAAAGAGAGATATTTTGGAATAATTAATAATAATAACAGTTCTGAAGCACCATTGACTGCTATAGTAGGAAATCATGTAAATGTCAGTCAAAAGTGCCCAGAACTGTTTGTTTTCCTACATTCCTCAAAATATCTTCTTTTGTCTTCAACACAACCACAAATGAGCAATTATTGTTTTCCTACTATGGCAGTCAATGGTGCTTCAGAACTCTTGGTTTCTAACATTATTCCAAAATATCTCTCTTTGTGTTCGACCGAACAAATAAATGTAAACATGTCTGGAACAACTAGAGGGAGAGTCATTCTTGACAGAATGTTCATTTTCGGGTGGAGTGTCCCTTTAATATTTTCCGGTCCTTTCGAAATAATTGATTGTGATTGTACATGAATCTGTTGTAAGGGGATTTCTTACACATAAAGTCTCCGCTGGCGTTGTGAAATGATTTGAGTGAAGTCAGCTGGTAAGGGGGGAATGGAGAGATTGACCCACTCGGGTTCACTGTGTGTGCAATGTGGGTCACAGTTGAAGGCATTAAACCGGCACAGAGAACTAAACACTGTGTCTCTCTCCGTCTCTAGCTCAGGTCTGCCTGGCTGCGTTTGTCCTCTTGTGCCTCAGTGATTGGTGGATTGCGGGAGTGCTGTACGCTGGTTGGCTGTACCTGGACAGGGACACGCCCTTATGTGGAGGTCGGAGGTCACAGTGGGTCAGAAGTTGGAGCCTGTGGACGTATTTCAGAGATTATTTCCCCATCAGAGTGAGAATTTCAGCATTTCTTCAGTCAGTGGTGTCTTAAGATCCTTCACAAAGACTCATTTCTTCTTCTCTCATGTCTCCATCTCTCTAGCTGATAAAAACCGTGGATTTGGATCCGTGTCATAATTATCTGTGTGGCTTTCATCCTCACGGCGTGCTGGTGGCAGGTGGATTTGGCAACTTCTGTACAGAAGCGTCCGGATTCTCACAGATGTTCCCCGGCCTCACGCCGTATCTGCTCATGCTTCCCTTCTGGTTCAGAGTTCCGTTCTTCAGAGATTACATCATGTGTGGAGGTGTGTCCGAGAAACACCAAGCGCGTACATGTAGAACGATGCGGAAGAGACCAAGAAGTCACATATATCAATACAGATTTCATAATAATGTAAAAACACACGGACTGCAAGATCCCCTTTAAATGAAGAAATCCTTCAGTGACGAGACAACTAAAGGTTTTGTCAGCGGGTCCTAATGTGTCCATCATCAGATCAGAACTGTGGCGGCACCTTCATGATTCTTGATACAATCTGCATTAGTTTAAGCCGCTCGTGAAGTTAATTCAGTCAGGATGTTTTCAAAAGTAAGTTCAAGTAGATATACAGGTCAGATGTTCATAAAGCAAAACAGAAATCATTTAAATGTTGAACTTTTTATGGGAAACAATAATGTGTTTGATGGGTGTGTGTGTGTTAGAGACCTACTTGGTTCTAATTCAGACATTTGCACAATTTCACAATATCCTATTACACAACATGAATACACACACACACACACACACACACACAGTGTCATTGACCAGAGGTGCGTTTATCAGCAGAATGAAGGTTTGTTTCATAAATAAATCAATACATTGACTTCATGCAGCACTGCATATGCTTTTAAAACGCTCTTGTTGATTGTGTTGTTTGTTTCTATTGTGTGTGATATCAGCGTTTGACCCTTGACCTCCTCTGTCTGACCTGCAGGGTTGGTGTCGAGTGAGAAAGCCAGTGCCAGTTACGTGTTGAGTCGTCCGGGTGGGGGTCACGCAGCGGTGGTGGCGGTGGGCGGCGCTCCGGAATCTCTGGACGCGCGGCCCGGAGCCTTGACCCTTCAGCTGCTGGAGAGGAAAGGCTTCATCAAACTGGCTCTCAAACACGGGTATGACCTCACGGTTTCATCCTTTATATCAGGGGTTGTCCAGGGGGTCCGAGAAATGATTTCTGCAGTGCGGAAAATGCATGATTTCTTACGGCTTTTTCCTCTTACTCCATTTCTCGACACACGCAAAACATTTGCTTACATTATTGACTTGCTAATTAATAAGTAACAAATAATTATTGTTCTTCTGTATATCTATACAGGCAAATACAGGCCCTTTCAAATAGACATGAGCTAATATGGCTAAAAGTAAATGAGACAGGATCAAGATTTTATTACAGCGGCAGCATAATATCATAAAAGAATAATCCATACGGCTGATATTCAATTTAATTGGTTTGATTTGTATGTGCAGTATATTTTCAGATGTGGCTACTTTTAAACTAATATTGTTAAAGATGTTACCGCCACTGAATACATTTTTTTAAAGGTAATTGGGACTTTTTGTCTCTCAGTTCTGACTTTGTTTCGCCGCAATTCACACTTGATAACAGCCAATTTTCATCTTGCATTTCTGAGAAAAATGTCCTTATTGCGAGCCTATGTCACATCATTAAGAACCTTTTTATACTAACTTGATTTGATTAAAAACGAAGAGAAACTATAGTCAGTATGGCGTACACAGTCTCTCAATTATCATCACTATAACCTGCCAACATAGAAGGATAATAAAAGCTATGAAAATAATTAGATTATACTTAAACGAAACACTGATATGATTGTGACAGCACAACAATCTGTCAATCACAACATTTACTGTCGTCATTGTTCCAAACCTGTATGAGTTTGTTTCTCCTGCACAAGAAGATATTTTGAAGAATGTGAAAAAAAACAAAACATTTCCTGGCTTTTTTCTTTTAAACATAACTGAAAGTCAAAGGGGACCAAAAACAGTTCGATTTCCCATATTGTTCAAAAGAAACTCATACTTTTTTGGAACAAATTGAGGGAGAATAAATAATGACAGTAAATGATGTAAGAATCATCTCTTTATTAATAATCTTGTCAGTATAATTTACATTTAAATTTATTCATTTGGCAGACTACAAGTAGTTTTATACAGTGTCACATTACTGCAGAGCGATCAGGGGTAAGGTGTCTTGCTCAAGGGCCCTTCAGTCATGACCTGCTGACACTGAGATTCCAACCTTCTGATCACAAACCCAACGCTCTGACCACTAGGACACATCTGACCCCAATAATCTTCATCATTTTAATGTTTGTGTCTTGATACTGTTGATTTATGAAAGCTTTTAAGATAAATGACATACGTTTTAAATGATGAGCCAATGTATGCAAGTATACATGGCGTTAATGTGATTTAAATTGAGATGTGTTTCTGTTCTATAAAACCGGTCTGAAGTGGTGAATTAGGGTGAATATTACAATGCAGTAAAGCCCAATGGCATTTAAGAGTACAACTTGTAGTATGCAATTCCAGGGGTCCTCGGAAAAAAATCGCTGTAAGGGGTCCCTGACCCCAAAGAGTGTGAGAACTCCTGCTTTGTATAATTCACGCATTTAAAATATGATAGATCTGATATGTTTTTTAAGATTGTGTGATTGTAACTAAGTTCTTGTAAAAACATTATAGACTGCTGTTGTGCTTTTTAGAGCGTGGTTGGTTCCTGTGTTCTCATTTGGAGAGAACGAGCTCTTTGATCAGATGGAGAATCCCACTGGCTCCACCCTAAGACGCCTGCAGGACCGCCTCCAGAGGACCATGGGCGTGGCCTTGCCTCTCTTTCATGCCAGAGGTGTTTTCCAGTACAGTTTTGGTCTTCTTCCATACAGGAAACCCATACACACCGTGGGTACGTACACACACATCATCATAAAACACAAATCACTTCAGAAAAAAATCACTTATTCTGGATGTTTGTGCTTGCTGAGTGATGGCAGACGATAAATCCGAAAAATAACGTGAATTGTTTTAAATGTTTACATTTCTCTCTCTCTCTCTGTAGTTGGACGTCCCATCAGTGTAGTTCAGAATTCCTGTCCCAGTAAAGAAGACATTGACACTCTTCACACTCTTTATATGGAGGTGAGTGAGAGTTATGTCAGATGTCAATGATAATGTGACAATATATATTGTTTGATTATTTGTTTTTGTGTGTTCAGGGTCTGATGCAGTTGTTTGAGGAAAATAAAAAACACTACGGCATTCCAGAAGACAAACACCTCAAATTCATCTGAACCGTGTGTGTGTGTGTGTGTGTGTGTTACAGTATAATCAGCATGTTTATTGATTAATTTGTGCTCACAGGATCTGAGGTTATGCTACTGAAGTGTACAACACTAAACTCAGTTTACCAAAGAGTCACTTATTCAGTCAGATGTCATTCCTATGAAATCTTTTGATTTTCAGTCAGATTTGTTTTGAAATGTGGTCTTTACAGGTTTAATGGTGTTTGTTTTAATGCATTGGGCTTTGTGGGAGTTCTGTACCTTTGAATGATGATCAGCTGTAATAGGATTTCATTTATGTATTAACCTTGGACTGTATCTATAATGAAAAACTATTTTAGAAACGCACCCAACTGATCATATATATGATATAAATCTATGTCCAGAAATGTCAAATGTATTCACTTATCAGAATAAGAAAATAAACTGGAAAGCTGTTTGTAATTGTTTGTGTGACATTTCGTTTTGCATTTAATATGAGTGATAGTCCTGCATTAAAAATACTGCAGTATACTTAAACTGCATAGTAGCCTACACTGTGGTGTACATAAGTAATTAAAGGCGGAATAGGTGATTTGGTAAGATGCTAACTTTAGCCTGCTAGCACTGAAATTATGATCCCACCCTCCATGAGAATCGCGGTCCAAAGCCACGCCTCCTCCAAAACATGAACGTGCGCAAACCAGGTGCTCTTGGATCGATTCCAATTAAATCAAGTCTCATTAACCAGTGAGAACATGTTACAGTACAAAGTAAATAACGTTACTATAATAGCGAAAACCACTAACGTGACTGTTTTAAAACGGGATTAGATGGAGCATAGTTCCCGTTAGACGCTGGTTAGCGATGGAATACATAAAGGTCCAAACATTTAATTACATTTATTCATTTGGCAGACGCTTTTATCCAAAGCGACTTACTAGTTTTTTTTTATACAGTGGCACATTACTGCAGAGCAATCAGGGGGTAAGGTGTCTTGCTCAAGGGCACTTCAGTCATGACCTGCTGGCACTGAGATTCAAACCTGCAACCTTCTGATCACAAGAACAACGGTCTAACCACCAGGCCACAACTGCATGAACAGGTGCGCAGTGGGATGCAAAATACGTTGACAGAAAACATCATTATCATTAACCTTGCACCAAGGGCAAAAGTTTTTCGTCCTACAGGTATGCCTTTCACAGACAATATATAATTATAAAAATACCAATGTATCACTTATTGATCGCTATCAAGATATTTAAAGGGTAAATTCATCTCAAATTGAATTCACCCACATGATGTTAAACATGTTTTAAGACCTCCCGGCGTCTTCGGAGCACAAATAAAGATATTTAGGTGACATCCGAGAGGTTTCCAGGCCACCTGATAGACCACCTGTCAACACTCCCGTTTTCACACCCATCATCCCGCCACTCACCCGTTTTGTTATTTCTCCTGTAAATCTCCCCTATTTAAATTATTTCTCCTTAGAAACCTCAACTCTGAATAAAACTAATAATTTTGAGTTTATTTCTAATATTCCAAGTACTGTGACCCAGTTATTGTAAATAATAACTGCGATATGCAAACACGGGTAAATCCATCCATGTAAATAAATAATAAAAACATTCTGCTAACGAATAAACCAAGTGTTTAAGGTCAGGTGGTTGAGTAAAGTACACACATTTGATTTTGGGATGAAGTTACCCTTTAAGAGTCCTCCAACCAGCATAACGAAAAACCTTTCTGGACAGGATTGCCTATTCAACATTTAATACATTTTAATGTACATGCCCGTATTTTGTAGTATCGAAATGTTACTAAAATAATAAAGTATACAACAGCATTTTTCATTAGGTTTATGTAAATGGTCGACAGGAGGCAGCGTGAACCAGTGTTAGCAAATGTCTCGCTTGCTGAAAATATTTTAGTTTAAATAGTTAACCAGGACGAATATTGTTCGTTCTATTAAAGAGTTTACGGCTCTCGTGTTTGAATTCCATATTTGGTCTGTCTCATGAATAATAACAAGATCTCGCCGCCCGTACAGTCACGCCTCCTCATTAATATTCACGAGTCCTTGACCATAGTAGAATCGGACGTAGAGCGGAGGCGGAACTTCCGGGTGATGGAAAGTTGTCAACAGTTTCGCTGAGGAGAAATAATGTTCAGATCTGAGTTGATAATTGTCACTTTACTGTAAATCCGTTGAGAAACAGCTCAAGTGAACCGATCCGATCTTGCGTGTTTTCAGCGAGGAGCTGATCTGATGTTTCGGGAACTGGGAGTTTTCTGAAGACATTTTCTGATTTGCACATTATTGGGGTGGAGAGAGTTGCGCGTGCTGGACTTGATACAAACTGATTCCGATCTATCAGATGGAATATAAACAGATCGCTCCCTGTAAACCCAAACGCTCTTAAAACTGTATTTCAGGAATATTCCGGTGGTTTGAGGTGTGGACGTGACCTGCGCTGTACTTTTGTGTGTTAAAGTTCATTATTTCTCTGACTAATTCATCTCGACTTTCGCTGGATTCGGAACCTGCTAGATCCATAAATCTGTGGTTTCACTGTTCTTTGGAGACATTACAGCCCTGATGAGTGTGATGCGGGTGTTAAAGTCAGGTTTAGTTTCAAGGTGTTGCGCAACGCGTGTCTTTCTGCGCGCGCTCATGCGGGTATTTGCTTGAGGTGAAAGAGAGGCGCGCGCGTCCGCTGCGCGACTGTGACGTCATCGCAGCGGCGTGAGAATCGTGATGCTGGACACGACGACACGATATTCGGGTGTGTTTGCTTGGACCCAGTGAAGCCAAATCTTACATGAAAACATTGTGGAGATCACTACACTGTTGGGTTTATACTAAAGTCTTTCCTCCTAGAGTGAATTTATAAGTGAATGCAGTAGTACACTGTCATATTTATTATGGCAGCTTTAAAAAGCATTATAGTCTTTTTATCTGTGACAATTACTACAGTTTACTATAGAAAATACGACAACGTGCATTTATACTTTTCTGCTTGATCCAGTTTTAATCTCAGATTATATATGAATCCAGTTTTAATCTGAATGAAACCAGGACTGTAATCTCAGACGTTCTGATTGATTTGAGTCTTGACTTCATTCAGGATTTTAGTAGTAGAACTTAAACTGAACTTTTTGTTTTTAGATGCCAAATTCGCCTTGCACACCCAAAAGAAACCCACGAGACGCTGAGACGTTCAGTTTCAGTTGCAGGAGTTTATTTAGATGTCTCGCGAGGTCAGATGTGTGCATTTTAAAATGGCGTTCAGCGTCTCTCAGGAGGAGACTTACGCAACCACGCTGACTGCACCCAGATACCATTACATTAATATATCTCCTGTTTTACTTTTAAATATTTTTGCTCACATTACTGTGTTCACCTAAGAAGATGAAACAAACTCTAGTAAAATATCTCTCTCTTTCTCTGTGTCATTACTCTGTTATAATGTGAGTTTTCTGCTGTGTTTCTCTCACAGATTTCTCTGTCTCTGCTGAAATCATAATGAATTGGGGTGTCCGGGCGTAACGTCACACAGACAGAAGCACTTGAACAGACGCGCACGTGCTCGGTCCACAATGAGTGGAGGAAGGAAACGGAGCGGTTTTCAAATAACCAGCGTGACCTCAGACTATAATCAGGGTTCTTCTGAGAACCTTTCACCTACTGTACCTGCAGAAATCCTGAGCCCTCAAAAAGCCACTCCCCCTTCCACTGGACCAAACAGAAACCCTGCCCACAGAAGCCAGACCTCATCGCCCACTCAACTTGTGGCCAATGGCCCCTCCCTGCGCCAAATCCCTGCCCTCCAAACGCAACAAAGCTTCAGCCAGCCGACAACGCCCCTCACGGCCCGGAAGCAGAACTCATTGGATGCGGGCGGGGCGTCGAGGTTCCGCGTTGTGCGATTGGACCAGGGGCCAGGTGAGCCGTACAAACGTGGACGTTGGACTTGCGTGGACGTGATGGAGAGGGAGGTGGAGGAACGAGGGCTACGCCGTGTGATCGACAGCATGAGGCACGCCCATTCGCTGGAGTCATTGGAAACGGTGGGGCTGGGCGGTGCCGAGGGAGCGGTGGGCGGAGCCGGGCTGAAGCCGCTGGGGGTGCGAGGGCTGCAAGCGGGTCACATTGTACACTCGCAGGGGACCACCCACCTGCTCGCCCAGTGCAGGACAGAAACCACCCATAGTGGCCCGCCCTCACCAACACGACTGTACACACTGCATGACACGCTGCCGGTCACCTTGCCGCACTTGCCGAACACGCCTCGTGCTCGCCAAATCCCCGCCCCGCTGCGCCTCGATGTGGATGCCACTGGCAAGGTAAATCCACCCACGCCTCATCTGCTTTACTGTCACTCCATCTTCAAATATATTTACATTTAATACATTTAGATTTGAAGATTTAACATTACTTACATGAAACATTAAGAACAATACATTTCATTTATTTTATTATTTCATAAAAACTGTAACGTCTGAATCTCTGTTTGAAACATAAAACTGTAGAAGAATTGTAAACTAATGTATCTGTAATGTGATTGAAAATGGAAGTTTTTCCAACACTGCAAATAAACATTTCAAGTATTAAACTCTGGACCCCTGCACACACAGTCTCCTGTAGTCTCACAGGTGTCTCACATGACCCATTTTTGATTTCTCCTTTCAGCTCCGGACAACTCGTTCTCAGCCGGCATCCCCCGGCCCCTACCTGTGTCGTGACAGCCCGTTCCACCCGGGACTGACGCCCATCCAGACACCAACCACCTTCGCCCTGGCACAGTCCATGTTCGGCATGGGTCGAGCGTTTGAGCTTGTGGGAGATGACAGGTGAGACGAGATTAATGATGACCGTATCAGACCTGTGTGTGTGTGTGAGTGTTATTGAGAACATCATCTGATCTCTGAGCAGGTCTCAACAGTATTTACTCCCTGCTGTCTCTCTGGGTGCTTCTCAATATGCTTCCTCGCTCCTTCGTCCTCCATCCTATGACCCGGGAAATCATTCATGGTCAGCCATCATGAAGGACATTGCATTCTCTAACTGCAATGTGTAGAGTCTTCATTAACTGACGGTGCTTTGAAATGACGCTAAAGAGTGCGAGGATATGCCATTTCACTTCTTTTTCCTTGCTCCTTTCCCTTGTATCCTGAAGGGGAGGAGCTAAGACGTGAGGAAAGGAAACGAGGATCCACAAACATGAATTGAGAAGCACCCTCTGTCTGTTTCTCTCTCATTCTGCCTCTGTGTCTCACTGCTGTTCTATGTTTAGACTGTGAGTTGAGTGCAGATGTATTTTTAGAGTCGACTATAAGAAGCTGCTGCTGCTTTCTTCAGCTCCTGATCATCAGTTTTTACACGGTTGTGTTTATTGTCACAAGTCTGGAGGAAATACCTCACACACACACACACACACACACTTTACTCGTGAGTGTTCTCGAGTAAGACACCTGAGCACTTCTCTCTATGCAGTATTTCAGTGTCCAGTATTCAGAAATCTGATTGGCGGACACATGTTTGTTTGTTGCTGTCTACATGAGCTGTAGTCTTGTGTGTTTTCTGTACAGTTGTGTTTTTTATTTGTTCACACAGGCCAGTTTAAGCTGCAGAAAGAGCTTTTGTTTGCTTACAGTAACACAACACTGTGTGAAGTATGCACATGACCACACGCTTGTGCTGGCCAAACATTCTTTGTGTTAAGTGTGTTTGTGGTTAAAATG
>NC_136780.1:320284-337784 GCF_947034865.1 Barbatula barbatula | reverse complement strand
TTATTGCCACTTTTGGTAAATATGAGCAAAGATGGCGGTAAAAATAAATCTGCATTGTTTCTTCTTTTGATTTTTGATTCCAACATTACTGACATACTATTCATCACTTACTTATTCTTGCCTACTATATAGTATGTAAGTAGGCAATGCGGGACACAGGGAAACAGATTTTAGCTGCTATGATTTGCGATGCACTCACATCAACCTCAGATACCATTGAGGGCAGATAGATTGTGATTTCTGATTTGAGTATTTATGTGTGAAATGAGATGGTGGGTGTCGTGTGGAATGCTGGGAAGCGTGTGGGCGGGCCGAGAATCACAGCCTGTGATGTGATTGGCTGAGATGAAGAGTGGGCGAGGACCGAATCAAAGAGTTTAGTGTCAGGAAACACTGTATGTGTGTGTGTGCGCATTTACATACGTGTCACGAGACACACACATGCAGTGTTTGACCCAAGCACCAGTGATATGAAGATGGAGGTTCTGGTCAGACAGGTGGATTTCTTCCTCAGATGAATCACATGAATGTTTGTGAAGGAATGTGGCTGGGATTGATGGATTACAGCTCAAGCCCCCTGAGGAGATGGAGATCTCGTGATGGATTATTATAGAAGCTTTTCTGACCCGCAGGTTCAGTGTTGGCGACACAGACGCGCACTCATCTGTAGCGTACATACATCATGACATCACATATACTGCTCTCTCTCTCTGATTCTAAAGTGTGATTCATTTCATTTGATTCACATGTGTGCATCGTGATTCTCAGATTTTATTTGAGCCGTTTTATGTTTGTCCGATATAAGGTGTGGTGTTTCTATTGACTGTGTGTGTTGTTTATTTATCTGATTGTATTTAAATCAGATTGTTGTGTTTGAGTCAGTCATAATCTCATTATAAAGAAAATTCTATCATTTGATAGTTGAAACTGCAGTCATAACGTTAGACTCTCTGTCAGCATCTCTGTTTAAAATATAGTATTTGACAAATTTGCACTAGCTCCGCCCACCATATATGTGATTGGAATAGAGAAAGTGTCAGAACGACGTCAGTTGAAACAGCGACTCCAGTGGTGTAAGGTTAAAGTCTGTATAGCTTTGCTACTGTTCTAATCCACCTCACGCTGAAATTAAATGCTCTTTTACCTTTTTCTATCACATTACAGATCATGAAGGCATTTGTTTCTTGATTCAAGACATTTTTACTCATAAAGTTTAGGGTGGGTAAGGTTAGGGGTGTGGCTTTATTATCTTAGTAAGTTGCCATTATTGTAATATTTTTTAAAAATATGATGATTAACACTTAACATAATAACACAATTATTATTGCATAATGTTTAATGCACAACAATACTGAGGTGCACATATCTGCCACTATTTATAAGTATCAATAGCATCTAACTACTTAATCCAAAGAAAATTCAGCTGTTTTCGGTTAGTGTAAACAGAACCTATTGCTATTTAAACTTACTGTAAATAGCATCTATTGCGTAAATAGCCTCTGCGCTATCTTTGTCTTTTGAAGTAAATTGAAATCAAAGTGATATTTCATGCAAAATTGTGCCCGACAAATCATGATTAAGCATCAAGTTAAAAAGACACTGATAGTTCATGTACTGAAGTGACGAGCTTTAATGTAGTTCATCACTGTTTGTTAGAATGTCTTAGTGTTGATACATACATTCATTCAAAGCTTTACTGTAAATATGAAATCACTTGTATCTTGACAAACTAGTTTCAGAGAAGCTTCTTCAACACCCATAAATAAGATGGACATGTGATGGCAGGTTGAAATATCTGTGTAGACTTGACTCTCTCTTTCTGATTTTCTGGGTGCTTGTGATTTCTTGTTTTTCATTGGCTTGTCCCGAAGGAGGTGACAGGAAGTGATCATCACGTAGCACACCTCACATATTTGTGTTTGTTTGACACGTGTGTACGTGACTTTGCACAATGTTTGTCAGCGTGAGGAAGATGGTTTCTATTTTTGAGGGTAAGAAACAGCCTCGTCCCGTGTCCCTTCCTCCATCGCTGCACACACCCCTCACCTCTGCCCCGCCCACTCCACCCGCTCATCAGCCCAGCCCACCTCCAGCAGATCCTGATCCACACCCCCCTTCACCCTCCAGACCACGCCTCCGTCCTAAAGAGCAAGAGACTGCACATGTCACTCTGAGAGCAAAACCTACGCTTCAGAAATTTCGTGAATCTTGGCCGACAGGGAAGGTGGATTACCATCCGAGGGCGTTCCGCTTAGCTGTATCCACGGAAGCCAAAGAGCCAATTAGCAGCAAGCACCCGCCACATGCATGTCTCAGAATCAAACACAGGGACGGCCCTTCCGGCAGCACCATAGCAAGCAGAATATCAATCCCACAATCCAACAGAGCCAGAACATCACACTGCCTTTCAGAAACCACACCCCCGTCTCCTCAACAGACCCCCGCAGACCCGGCCCACAGCATCACCGCTGAGAAGCAGTCAGTCGTGGATACGCCATGGTCTCAAACAGACCCGTCTGCTGTCAGAACCGCCCCCACCTGCAGACCCGGCCCATTCTGTGTTACTGATCAAAGAGGAGGAGCCCGTAAACAAAGACTCCGCCCCTCTGACTCCACCCTTCTGTCCCTTCTGCTTTTCTTTCACAGGTAATGTTGATAAGACTCCTGGTGCCTGACGTGACATGTACAGTACAGTGAAGTACAGTATGTGTGAGTTGTTTGGTGTGTATTTGTGGTTGTTGTTATGGAAACCGTATGTAAAATCAAGTCAACTGCTTTTGAGTTCTTGTTTCTCTCAGCACGTCCTGCACTGTTTGTGAATGATGACCGACGGAAAAACACAACACACTCTGAACCTTAGTAACCGCATAGCAACACCCTGACGACCGCTTAGAGGAGCTTGAGCTCAATTTTTTATTCTGTTTTCTTTTTTGAAGTTGATAAGATATGAATGATATTCATATAAAGTTATTCTGTTTCTTCCTTGCAGCGGAACAAACACCAGCATGATCGCCATCGATAACAAGATAGAACAAGCCATGGTGAGAGAGAGACTGTGTGTGTGTGTGTGTGTGTGTACGCACGTGTAAGACAGACACACTGCTGTAATACCTATTCCTCCTGTTTTAATGTAATGTGTGTGTGTGTTTGTGTGTGTGTGTGTGTGTGTGTGTGTGTGTGTGTGTGTGTGTGTGTGTGTGTTTGTGTGTACGCACGTGTAAGACAGACACACTGCTGTAATACCTATTCCTCCTGTTTTAATGTAATGTGTGTGTTTGTGTGTGTGTGTGTGTGTGTGTGTGTGTTTGCAGGACCTGGTGAAGTCTCACCTGATGATGGCGGTACGAGAGGAGGTGGAGATTCTAAGGGAGCAGATTAAAGAGCTGTCAGAGAGAAACGCTCAGCTCGAGAGAGAAAACTACATCCTGCGAGCCCTCAGGGACAGAGATTGAACTCAACCCCTTTGCATTCTGGGATATGTAGTTTTATCAGAGGAAAAAGGGAGAATGTTTGTGTGTGCAGTGTTGAAAATTAACCATGGTTTTATCATAGTAAAAGTGAATGAACCGTGTGTTATCATTTGCGTCAGCACAGTTTTACTACAAGAACCACAGTAAATTAAAGCTGTAGTAAAGCCATGGTTCCTTTTTATTAGGAAATACATTAAAAGTGCCTTAACTCCAGTAATGACTGTTAGAAGAGTAGATGATAATAAAAATAATGCTTCACGATGCCTATTTATTGCTCACTCTATCTGTGTGTGTGTGTGTGTGTGTGTGTGTGTGTGTGTGTGTGTGTGTGTGTGTGTGTGTGTGTGTGTGTGTGTGTGTGTGTGTGTGTGTGTGTGTGTGTGTGTGTGTGTGTGTGTGTGTGTGTGTGTGTGTGTGTGTGTGTGTGTGTGTGTGTGTGTGTGTGTGTGTGTGTGTGTGTGTGTGTGTGTGTGTGTGTGTGTGTGTGTGTGTGTGTGTGTGTGTGTGTGTGTGTGTGTGTGTGTGTGTGTGTGTGTGTGTGTGTGTGTGTGTGTGTGTGTGTGTGTGTGTGTGTGTGTGTGTGTGTGTGTGTGTGTGTGTGTGTGTGTGTGTGTGTGTGTGTGTGTGTGTGTGTGTGTGTGTGTGTGTGTGTGTGTGTGTGTGTGTGTGTGTGTGTGTGTGTGTGTGTGTGTGTGTGTGTGTGTGTGTGTGTGTGTGTGTGTGTGTGTGTGTGTGTGTGTGTGTGTGTGTGTGTGTGTGTGTGTGTGTGTGTGTGTGTGTGTGTGTGTGTGTGTGTGTGTGTGTGTGTGTGTGTGTGTGTGTGTGTGTGTGTGTGTGTGTGTGTGTGTGTGTGTGTGTGTGTGTGTGTGTGTGTGTGTGTGTGTGTGTGTGTGTGTGTGTGTGTGTGTGTGTGTGTGTGTGTGTGTGTGTGTGTGTGTGTGTGTGTGTGTGTGTGTGTGTGTGTGTGTGTGTGTGTGTGTGTGTGTGTGTGTGTGTGTGTGTGTGTGTGTGTGTGTGTGTGTGTGTGTGTGTGTGTGTGTGTGTGTGTGTGTGTGTGTGTGTGTGTGTGTGTGTGTGTGTGTGTGTGTGTGTGTGTGTGTGTGTGTGTGTGTGTGTGTGTGTGTGTGTGTGTGTGTGTGTGTGTGTGTGTGTGTGTGTGTGTGTTAGTTTCGTGTTGCCATGGTTACTCTTAGATCACTGCTCATTTGAAAGACTGTTACGCACCACGGTTACACATTTCTTTAGTGTCTGTTTGGTCATCTGTAACACAAATATGACTGCTCTAATAAATAACTTCTACTACATTTGTTGTGTTGTATTCTGATGACAACGTTGTTTAATGTAAATGAGTGTTTTTCTCAATTTGTGTGTCTTGTTTTTAAAGTCAGTCATATTTAGTTTATTTAAACATTTAAAAACATCCGCGTTTACAGATTCACGGCATATTTATATACAATTAAGTGAATCATAGAATTATAATTCTCAAAAGTGGTATTGTGTTTTTATGTAATTACCTCATCGTGTTGTGTTGGAGGTCGTGTTTACTGATGGTCTTGTGAGAAACACTTTAGCTGCGCATGCGCGATGACGCCACTCTGCACCCGGAAGTTTATGTGCGCGCGGCATCCGTGGAGGGAGTTTAAAATCGCTTTATTTTTGGAATAGATTATAGTTTAAATATTTTCTCTCGTATTTTATCTTCAAGCGACATTTCTCTTTGACCCAACAGCTGAAGTCGACGAGTTAACGGTCCGTTTCAAGCGTCTTTCTGTTGTTTTATGGCAGGTTTTGTCTTGATTTAGTGCCATTTTAAAAGCCGTTTCATCATTTGTTCAAAAGTTCAAAATCCGGTTTGTGTTTTTGCTTGTTCCCACGTGAACAAATACTGTAGTATACTTTGGTATTTACTATAATAAACTCTACTACAGTCTACGTACAAATGATAGTACAAATACTTCATGACTGTTTTTGACAGATTGTGTGACGTCAGGAACATGTCATTTAAAACACATCTTTATTATAATGTTTAAACGCAGCTTTCTGCTGGTGTTGCTACTGTTCTGATGAATGCACATGAATGATGTCTGTGATTGACAGAGGACAGGAGAGATGTCCGTGTCAGGAGAACCATGCATCCGGAGCGCTCCAGAACCTTTCCGGGTCACACCGGTTCAGACCACAGACCTGCTCTGCCCTGATCTGGACCTGTCTGTCACTCTCACCCCTGAGCGCCCCGCAGACAGACGCCATCGACAGGTTTCATCCTGACAAACATCATTCGTAAAGCTTTAAGAACGTTCACGTGTCCAAATACAATAGAACCGACTTAAACTCTTAACTGATGTTGGTCCAGTTTTATCTCTTCACTTAAACAAGACATTTCCTTTACTGAAAGCATATCATGATATTCAAACACAAGATAAGAACACAGACCCGCCCTCCACACCTCAGTTATATCTATAAAGAACTCGACGTCTTTCCTCTCTGTGTGTTTCAGGTGCGTTTCACTGTAAGTCCCCGGCGCAGCGCTCACTCTGAGTCTGAACCAGTGGTTGTCACGGTGATCCCAGAACCCAGAAACGACCAATCAGCAACTGGAAATCCTCAAAACAAAGAGACGAATGGTAAATCGAACCCACAACCTTTGCGTTGCTCACGCAATAATGCTCTTATCAATTGAGCGATAGGAACACCAAAACAAACCCAGGAACAGCTACAAACATGACTCATTTGATCATGAAACCATTTAAGCAGAGGTAACACACACAGATTCTGCCAATCTCATATTAATCTTGAGTACCTATACAGTAGTGTTGCATATTTTGTATCTTTAAAAAGTATTTCGCTTGATCAAACATAAAAGACAGATATACCTGTATCAAAGGCGTGCCGGGGGAAGGAACTGCAGCACGAGCACACAACACACCATCACATTGATTCACTATAAGTCAGTTTCAATCAGTTTCAAACCATCTCCAATCCAGCGTTATATTCACCGTTTATATAACATCCATCACACAAATGCAGTGAACAGACAAACACAGCTGAACTTCCGTTGACGGGCGCGCTGCTCTTTCTCACACTGGCTTGTTGACGCACGGGTGTGCTTTACAGAGAGAATTGTCCAATAAGGGACTATGAACCCTTGTTACGAAACGGGAATCCATGTTTGATAAAAACTTTCTCATACTTGTTTTTTAACAAGTTGACCACGTTAAGCTTGAGATGCCAGCACGTTTAACAGTGTGAAGAAGTCAGAATGCATGAAATAGGACAGTCATCCTCAATTGGCGGATCCAGACCTTTGCCTCGTTTCATCCGGACCACGAGGCAACCTAATAAACCATTGAAAACTTTTGACTATTTTGGTTGTTTAAATTCGCGTCTTCACAGCGGAGAATCACATCACACGCACTCTCAGGAACATTTATATAATTGATCTTTCGCCGCTATATCCTCTAATATCTTTATTTAGCTTCATTTGAACCCTTTCCGCTGTTTCTCTCCCGCCAAAGACGCGCCGCATGAAGAGCAGCAGACACGTGATTATTTAACACCACTAGTGCAGACACGCAGAGCAGATAAATAGAAACACTACAGTAAACTAAATGTAGCAACTTAAACGTATTTGTATCCGTCAGTCTGTTTACTGTTTGCTATAAGTCTCAAACCTTTAAAACCAGATTTGTGATATTTTATTAACCATAACGTTTTATCTACATTTAGCATTAGCATTATTGCTCAGCGTGTACACATTTGTTACCCTGTGAAAACCCAGACTAACATCTCATAATCCTACTTATTATAACAAGCATCAAAGATTCATTTCAAGCATTAAAGATTTCAATCTTTAAAATATCATTATTCAGTCAATATTAAAGATATTGTTGTTATATTTTCACAGAATATTCTGTAGGATGATTTGACAGGACTTTTCACAGCGGGGTCACATTTTGTAATGAACAATGTTCTAACTGGGTAACTGAAATAGCACATAACCTCCGCTTTTTGTTCTTCAGGTCATGAATCAGGTCCAGGGCGAGGTCACGTGACAGGTGGACAATCTAAAATAGAGTGTGATGGACAGCTGACCGAGGGGGCGGAGCTAAACACAACCCTTGCTCTGAGGGCGGAGCTTCATGAAATAGAGGAGCAGGTGTTTGACCGTGAGAAAGCGCTTAAGGAGAAATTAAAAATCTCCTCCCTCACAAAGAACCACATCAGCACCAGAGCAACAGAAGGTCAGACATTACAACACTACACAGCACAACAACACACAACAGTACACATAACTCTCTGTTCTTTACTTCTTTCAGCACTAAACTTCCCTCGCTCCCAACACCTGTACCGGGCTTTAGTCAGTGTCAGCCTATCACACGAGCAGCTCATCAGCCAGGCGTTACGGGATAGGCCAACACTGGCGCCGCCCACCAGCTCCCAAACCACTAAGGTCAGAGTCTGTCTCATATCATCACGTTTATAATGATAATACATCTGAAATTAATTAAATCATTTTTAAATATATATATAGTGTTTTTTTATTGAGGAAATCTAATTTATAGTATCTCCTTGTTATGAGAACAGGCAGTCAGACCAATGCGGATCTTAAAAACACGGCACAATAAAGACATCCGTCAGTCCAACAATCAATTGTTCTGTGTGACAGAACTACAGACTGAATGGTTTTCTGTGGGCTTCTTCAGGCCAGTGATGGGCTTACATTGAATGTGTCATAAAACAAGTAATAGTATGAAAATGTCTTAAAGCAGGTTTCGATTGACGTAGAGGTTTACGTACAGCCCAATTTAAACACATGATGGTGTATTCGGTTGTTTAGTGGTGGTGACGTAAGGAGTACATTTTCGGGTCCAAACATCTATTCATTTCAAGCGGAGCTACAGCTTACTGTTTACTCATATTGCATATGTAAGCGATACAGGATATATTATTCATGCGTTATGAAAGTTTCAAGATAATTATAAGCGTGATGTGAAATTGTCACTACACAAAAACGCCTTTATTAACTTAATTTAAACAAAACAAAGATTCGTTTTTTATGATCTCAAATATTCTAATATGAAATGATAAAAAAAATGCCCATCCGTAGGATTAACTCAAAGTATACACGACAGTCACCATGCGCACGGAATCTCTTGAATAAATTATGAAAAATAAATCACTGACCGGCAATGTGGGATTTCTTTATGAAGATAAGGTTAAGAGCTCACCATAAGTGTATATTAGTTTTTTTATTGTTTACCTATAGCATCGTATTTATTATTTGGACACGGAAATGGTGTATGACCTTCCATATATGGTGTGTGAGCAGATAACTCATCTTTGACCATTTCTTTTTTACATAGCTTGACCTTAACACTACACCTCAGCTTAATTAAATATATGCAGATATATGAATATGCAAAATCTTCGCTCAATCGCACTCAGCAGTTCCAGATGCTTAAACTGAAAGCTAAACTGAGAGCTGACACGGCAGTGCAATTCAGACCAAATCTATGCGCCATCTTTGCATATTTATGGCTCAAACTGCTAATCCACAGGGGTGAAATGGGTTGAGGTGATTGGTTACAGGTTTATGACGCCATTAACTGGGGCAGTTTCAAAGTGCATTTTTTCTTTGGTAAACTGCAGTTTTAGGAAGAAAATACTCCGCAATGGTTTAAAATGATGCATTAGTATGTTTGTCTTAAAGCCTGTTAAAACCCTCACATTAACACATTAACAACATGAAAACACAGATTTTCACCACAAGGGTTCTTCACTTTAAAATTGATTCATGATAATTTACTCACCAACATTTCATTCAGTGTGAGTCTTTCTTTAGTGGAGCACAAAAGAAGATATTTTGAGAAATGTCTCGGTAGTTCCCTAAAGGTCAATGGGGTTCAGTGTTGTTTGATGATCGACATTCTTCAGAATATCTTCTTTTGTGCTCTACAGTTTTGAAATGACATGACTAATGAAATCATTCTTGTTTTTGGATTAACTGTCACTTGTTTCTGTGTTTATGCAGTTCTCCTCTCGGCCACTAGAGGTGCCAGAATTACAGCCGTTCTACAATCCTGACAAGCTGCTCAGAGAGACTCCACTGTTGCCAGGCGACCACATCCCTTTACCCCGCCCACGTCCTGCTCCGAGACCCGCTAACACCACCTTTCACCTACATCATCGACACAAACTCTGGGAATCATGAACTTACGTGTGTGTGTGTGTGTGTGTGTCTTGTGAGGTTTAATGTTTTCTTTTACCTAACAGTGTGTCAACATCAATAAATATCAGACATTATTTCACTTCTAAAGTTTTTGATAGCATCATTAGGAAGGACAGAAACTCTTGACTTCACATTTTGCTCTTCATTATGGTGAAGAATGTCACATAGAGATGTCCAGGTCGTATTTTTCTACAAAATCAAGTGGAAGAATTAAACGAAAGAAAACGAGACCGATGATAAATATCATTTTGCACAGATGAGTAAAGAACATCATTGTCATCATTGCTGTCGTGCAGTTAACGTTCTCAGAAGAAAAAGTGCATTTTTGGATCTGTTCACATTGAAAGAGTAAATGAGTTGATGTCTTCTGAACCAGGATGGCACTGTATTCCTGTAAACTGTGTGAGATTAAGTGAATTCGATTTGTTCCTCCGCTCTGTGAGATGACTCTGATGTTCAGGGGTGGGCATCACAGAGAGAGAGATCTGCAGACACACTGAACTGATGATGATGAAAGTGATGAAGACGCCGTAGCTCCTCTGAGTTCAGTCTGAGTGTAATGGATGTGTTGGAAGGTTCTGGATCTGGTTGGTGTGTGAACTGTGAAAATGGATCTGAATGGGAAGACTGGGGAGAGCAGTCGCTCTTCAGCGACACAGAGCTTGTTATTGTGACGACGCTGTGCGTTCCACTTCTGCTGCTCGGCCTGCTGGGAAACGCACTGACCATACTGGTTGTCTGGCTCCGCCCACAAATGAGAAGCACCACCTACCTGTACCTGAGCAGCATGGCTGTGTCTGACGTGCTCATTTTACTGTTGATGCCACTGGATCTGTATAAGGTAACGCTGTGTTGACTGATGCGTCTCACTCGATTGTCACGACCAATTCACGCTGCATGTTCATTTGAATTTGTAGCTATTGTGTTGTGTGCTAGTTTGTACATTTTTCATATTCCTTTAAAAGTTTAATTAAGTTTTGGTATTTTCTTTATATTGGTATAAAGAAACACTTTGTAGTTTTTCGACCTTAAAATAATTTCTCTAAAAGTATTTCAGTGGTAGAACAGCTCTCATATAAACAACACAGAAAAATATCAGCAGTTTCGTTTAAACTGACGGATAAAATGAATCTTTAGCCGAAAAATACGTCGCTAGGTTTACTAGTTTGTCAATCATCACAAATGCAGGAGTGTGTACTATGTGTGGCTAAAGTCACTATGTGGGGCTAGAGAAGTAGACGTTGATATTTTTCTATGGAGGCGGTGTTCAACCTATCAAAGGGGCGTTCACTGGGCCTGGTGTCAATAACAGTTGAAATAACATTCATTCATTTATTTTCTACCGCTTATCCGGGGCCGGGTCGCGGGGGCAGCAGTCTAAGCAGAGATGCCCAGACATCCCTTACCCTAGACACTTCCTCCAGCTCTTCCGGGGGGACACCGAGGCGTTCCCAGGCCAGCCGGGAGACATAGTCCCACCAGCGTGTCCTAGGTCTTCCCCGGGGTCTCTTCCCGGTCGGACGGGCCCGGAGCACCTTCCGGGGAAGGCGTCCAGTAGGCATCCGTAACAGATGCCCAAGCCACCTCAGCTGACCCCTCTCGATGTGGAGGAGCAGCGGCTCTACTCCGAGCTCCTCCCGGGTGACCGAGCTTCTCACCCTATCTCTAAGGGATCGCCCAGCCACCCTGCGGAGGAAGCTCATTTCAGCCGCCTGTATCCGGGATCTTGTCCTTTCGGTCATGACCCAAAGCTCATGACCATAGGTGAGAGCAGGAACGTAGATTGACCGGTAAATTGAGAGCTTCGCCCTGCGGCTCAGCTCTTTCTTCACCACGACAGTTGAAATAACAATAACAATTCAGTGTTATATAACTAAAGCTCGGGTTAAAATGTATGTCTTTATTCATCGCCCCTTTAATATAACCTTCTGTCAGACTATATTTGACTTCCTGACCAATCATGACTTTGCGTCTTTAATGACGTGTGATGACATCACGAAGGTGGAACAAGCGATTGACTTCTGAAAACAGGAGTGTGAATAAAGTAGCGTGAGCCCAGTGTCAAAATGCACTCGGCATGTTTTGATATGTATGCTTTTTGGTATTTCTCACACAGCTGTGGCGGTATCGTCCGTGGTTGCTAGGAGACGCCGTGTGCAAACTCTCAGTGTTTGTTGGAGAATGCTGCACCTTCTCATCCATCCTGCACATGACAGCTCTGGGGGCGGAGCGATACCTGGCCGTCTGCTTCCCTCTCCGCGCACGCCTGCTCATCACCAGGGGGCGTGTCCGCGTGCTGATTGCCGGTCTGTGGGGCGTGGCCATGCTTAGTGCAGGACCTGTATTGGCTTTGGTGGGGGTGGAGCGTTTCGAGGGCGGAGCCAGCGAATGTCGCTGCACACAGTACGCCCAGACGTCCGGCCTTCTGAAAGCCATGCTGTGGCTCTCCAACCTCTACTTCATTTGTCCTCTCGTGGTTCTGTCCCTCCTGTACGGCCTTATCGCTCGCCGCCTGCATCTGCGCGCTCACACGCACCGCGACAAAACGCACCGCCAGACTCTGCGCATGATGGGTGAGCACAAAGAGTTCTGGGTAATGTGTGTGAGTTGAGTCACTCGAGCCTTATTTGATGACGCATTCAATCAATCATGCCAAAACCTCTGTGAGCTGTAAGATTTTCTCAAAGCTCTGGTTTATTATATTTACAAATAATGATTCAATTCTTGTGTTTTTTATAATTGATGTTGTTGCTAACTGTCTGTCTCTCTCTGTTTGCAGTGGTAATCGTGCTCGTGTTCGTCTTGTGTTGGCTGCCGTTTCACGTGAGCCGGACGTTGTTTTCGGTGTCAGACTCCAGTGATGAGTTATATTTCATCAGTCAGTATTTTAATCTGGTGTCTTTGGTGTTGTTTTACGTGAGCGCCGCTGTCAATCCGTTGCTGTATAACATCATGTCTGCGCGTTATCGTGCCAGTGTCCTCGTCGTGCTGCGGTTGACGGTGGGCTCCACGGACGAGCTGCGCCGCAGGGCCCGCACTTCCCTGCTCACGGCCTCTCACTCCAGCACACACTTCTGAGAACTCACACCCTGCTGAAACACAACTGATGATGTAACACAAGTGCAGCTTTGCCGACAGGTCACAGGTCAGCTGTACAGGCAGTGAAGATGGTGAGAGAGTTGTTCATAACAGTGTAGAAATGAAGTACACAGGCTGTGTGGAGTATGCTTCTGTTCCTTAAATCTGCTGATGTTCCATCTGTGTCCTGCAGACAAACACATGCAGCACTACAGAGCCATTCACCATCACTATATATATACAAGCCCGTAGGCAGGGGGGGTTTGGGTGGTTCGAACGAACCCCCCCTCACTGCCAAAGGTCCAGAATTTAAGTATTTTTTTTTTCATGTGATTATTGTCGTCATTGTTTTAATCAATTCTTGTGACAAATTTCTGGGTTGCTGTTTCAAATTAATATGATTATTGTTGCAGAACGCGTGTGTGCCGTGCGTGCAGACAGAGAGAGTTTTCTCAATACACTTTTCAAAGCAACGTGAAGAAGCATCGCCTCTGAATGATGCGGGGGGAGGGGTTTTATATATATATATATAATTTTTTTTAATTAAAAGGATTTATCCGCTCTACACAGGGGTCCCCAAACTACGGCCCGCCCACAGATTTGGACCGGCCCTCTGAACATTGCCTTATAGTGTGTTCACACCAAACGCGAATGAAGCGTTAAGCGCGAGTGATTTACATGTTAAGTCAATGCAAAGACGCGATGACCTACTTGCGGCACGATTCGAGCGAGTTGAAAAATCTGAACTTTGGCGAAAATTCGCTGTGAACACTCTATGAGACATTTAAAAAAAAAAAATATATATATATATAGGCGTACAGTTTTACTTATATCATGTCTATATTTGATAATAAATTTTGGCTTTCAGACCCAAATTTCGCAAGTTACTCACATAGCCTAGTTATTTGTTAAATTCATAACGTACCATTGCGATAGAAGTGATGCGTGAACCATCGGAAAATTTCAAAGAGACGACAAAATGGCCAAGCGGTTGGGAAAGAGAAAGGTTAATTAATATGCATAAGAATTCTTTTTGAATTTGAGTAGCACTAAACTTTAAACTATTAATAAACTATACTACCGTTAGGAGGCATCATAAATACATTTCAAATCATAATTAAATCTCCACAATAATTCAAGTAGTACCTCCAAACCATGCAATTTTCTGTTACAAACCGCCCCGGCCCCCCATTAAAGACACGGAGAATTATGTGGCCCATGCAGAAAAAAGTTTCTGGACCTACAATATAATAGCCATATAAACGTATCGTAATTATAATAATAAAACATAGCAAAGAGGCATTGACAGAGAGTCAAGAAATTATGATGAGAAGAAATATTATTAATATTTCAGTAAAGTTCATTAAATCTATTCTGTTGTTAGTGAGGGCTTTAAACTTATGAACTGTGTATGGACTGACAAAAGTATTACATGAGGAAGCAATTTGACATCAATGCGATAAATATTTTAGGTATCAAAAAGCATGCTGGTTAAGATACCGGCAGACAAGCTAATCCAGCACAAATTAGTGCATAAAGGTCACCAAAATGAAGTATTTGAACCTCATAATTAAATACAAAAGGAGGAGAAAAACTGCAAAAATGTCCACTTTTAAAAAAAAGAACCTCCCCTTTCAATAGGCTGGCTACGGACCTGATATATATATATATATATATATACAGTGTATTTATTTATTTCATGTTTCTATGTGTGTGTGTTTAAATTGTACTTATGGTATATATAGTTTCATGGATGTTGAATAAAGCTTGTCGTTGTGTGTGAGGATTGTGGTGTCTAGAGATGATCAGAGCTGTAGCATCTGCATCTGTACCTGTTGGGTAAATGACTTCTGTTCATCTATCAACAGAATTGATACTGCGTCCCTGATTGGCCCACTTATACTCTACCCTGTTTCGTTATGAGACGGAATATACATCTGAGTACGAGTATGTAAGTACTGGAAAATATGAACAGAAAAATCTTAGACAGATAGCAAGCTGGGTCACAGTTTAGACTTTATCACCTTGCTGTGATAACAAAATAATCTGAAATGTGATTGTTTTTAGCAATCCACCTAACAGCAATTCAATAATGGTTGTGATCCAATCTGTATGTTACAGTTGAATGGGTACTTCAGGCTTGAATCAAAATGCATCCATCGATCAAAGAACTGCTCGACACGGCTCTGTGGTCTTAATAAAAGTCTTCTGAAGTGAATCCATGCGTTTGTTTAAGAGAAATATCCATATTGACAACATTAACCATAATGTCTAACATGTGCTGCAGGCATAGGAGGGGCTTGTTTTGCAGTGGGCGTGGCTTGTGTTTTCCATTGCGATTTCGTTGTAAGGTCCCTCTTGTGTGGGTTGCATTGCTTTTTGGCCCCAAATAAAGAAGAATTTTATTTCAACCAAAGACATATTCAATTATACAATGATGAAACGTCAATTATTTTGGTTAGTAGTTTTCTTTCTCTGATGTCTGATTGCACTAAATTTATGAAAAATGTATATCTCATAAACTGTGGCCCCCTGGATCCATCTTGTTTGAGAACCACTGCACTGAAGGGTCGAAGTGAACTTTCAGATTTTGGTACATTCATTTGAGAAAAGTGAATGAACCACACACATAAGCTGCTTATAACAAACACTGCAATGTTCCATGACAAAATAGTAATTGAAGGTTTTTGACTGAAGGCACGAAAATGATTAAATTCTTAAAATTGTTTATATCATTACAAAATGATTTCGTTTTGGTAATTCGGAGATGGAAAGTCGATTAATTGATTGTTTATGTGCTGTGATTAAAAGCTCTCTGTAAAGGTGGTTTTATATTCAAAACCCTCTTTATGTCGATAACTTGTTTTCTTCTCAGGTGGAAACTTTTACGTTATCGCGCATGCGCATCGAGAGTCTTATCAGTTTAGCGCTGAGAAAAAGAATTATAATAAATGTTCTCTTTAAGGTTTGATCCGGGCGCGTATACTCACCGTTGTTTTCTCCGCTAATGTTAAGCGTTAAAACACTGTCGAGATAAATGTGTTACCTCACTTTAAACGAGTCGTTCAAATCACTTTTCTGTCGTGTTCAGCCTCTACGTGCCTCGCGCAACACTTCACACTCCGCCCAAATGTGCCACATGACACTTGATTGACAGCTGCGCGCATCAGTTTCAGCTCTAGTGTAACTGCTGGATTTGTTCACGTCTGAACTTCATGGTTTGAGGAATTATGGGTAATAATGTGTCTCAAATGTGTTTCTCTCATGGTGTGTAGTCATGATTAAATGAGAAAGTGAAGTCCTCCGCAAACCACACACACACAACATCTGTACTGTGACATTTAGTGTTTTATACTGGCAAACATTACATTGACTTTTTTGAACATTAATGTTTTACATCATGTTTCACAAAAACAACATGTGAGTGTGTGTCTGTGTGTGTGTGTGTGTTCTCTCATTTCAAGGGCTCAAGGGAAATGTACAGCAAAGTCTTTTCTGTCTTCTTTAGACGTTTTAAACACTATTTGACATAAAAAGATGAAATAGTTTTAGACATAAAAAGCGAGCAAATAATGTAAAGTGTGTTTATTTGGATCGCACACAGAAATCCCACATAAAAAGAAGTTGAATTTGACGTTTAATGAAACAGTCAAATGGCTCAAACAAATATTAGAAAAAATATCAGAATGACTTTACAGTAAAAATCAATTCAAACTTTTCTAAAAGTTCATATTAATAATAATAATAATAAATAGTCACATCAGCGAGTGGAAAGATAAACCCAAACAATCATGCAAACAAACACCAGCAAGCAAAAACATGCTAAACTAAAATGTGGTGATGCCAAGAGAAGCGGTCGGGCACATCAGCAGCCAGTACAGAAGAATAAATCAAACATTTTCATTTTAAATATACTTTCACCAGCTCTTTATATTGTACATTATATACAAGACTAATGCAGAAACATGATTCATGATGGTTCTTCAATGACAATTGGATAAAAACACCTCAAGGCACATTCAAAAATATCCAATAAATAAACGATCCCAGACAGTGCTTTTCCAACTAAAAGAGATTCTCTCAGATTCGTGTCGGCACTCTCCCTGTGTGTATTGCGTTAGACAGCGATTGTACCACAAACTCCAGAGCCGTTGAATATGAGAGTTACGACACTCGAGCTCGCTGCCTTGTGGTCACGTGGTTCATTGAACGCGCAACAATTCCAAACAAATCCGTGCTGCCAAACTATTTAAAAGGATCTTAGCAGACAGATAACAAACTGTTGCTAAATATCAGCACACCGGGTACACTAATTACGACAACATTTTATCTTGTAAATGAATTTAAGATCAGTCTTAAATTTTAACATTTCATTTCAACTGCACGTTTTTACATTGTAATGAGTTGGCAGTTATTTCAGCAACTTTACAGGAAATGCGTTTGGGAGACATTGAAATGAATGGGCTTCAGTGCAGTGTTTGGAACTATCAGACGCATTGTTCTTTCAACGGAGGTCTATGTGAGTGTCGTAACTCTCATTTTCAAAGCCATATACAAAATTTGGCAATATTTTTATCTGCTCAAAGTCACGACCCATGGATGTAAATGTCATCTTGATGTTTCTATCGACTGAGGTACCAATGAAAATCCATTTTCTTAACATTCAGATAAATTTAATTCTAGTTCTATGTAACTCTGAAATAAACTTCAACAGTATTGAGCA
>NC_136780.1:307784-315284 GCF_947034865.1 Barbatula barbatula | reverse complement strand
CACAAAACATTTCTCTAAACTTACTATAATATATCTAATTTACCACTGAAAACAAATCTGAACTTTAGAGAATGTGTCGGTGACGTGTTAAATGCAGGGTGTTGCGGCTCTTTTGTGCTAGTGAGTTCAGTTCAATGTTGTTCCGTTTGACTTGATTTATTCATATTTCCCACCGTTTCTAATTCTAGTAAACAACCTCTGAAGATGGCGGCGCTGCCCCAGGATGCAACGGGCCGTAACGTCGATTAACAAGCTCTATTGGAATGGCCTTCATGTATGGGTTTATTGCATTTAAATCCGCAGTCGGCAATGAAACTATGCTAGCACCTGAACCAAAAGATACTTCCACCACTTTTATAAATTAACTTAATACAGAAACTAAACAAAATATAATTTGCCATTAAAAACAAAACAGAACTTTTCTAATGTGAGGGATGCCACTTCCGGTCTCACGCTGTTCAGTAGTTTATTCAAAGTGTATAGATTCTGAACGTGTCACGTGTCCATATTGCACCAAAATGCGATATTGCACTCCCTTGGGTCCGCAGCACACACCTGTCACGCATGAAGTCGATTGGATGAACAGTTCGACATAATAACAATGCAAACAAACAGACATAGAGATTCCTGCCTCTATTAGAGAGAAGCCACTCCCTCAGAAGCTCTGTATATTCAGTGTTGATTATTACCAACGCTCCAAAAATGTTATTAGAACCAGCCCTGTGTGTGTGTGTGTGTGTGTGTGTGTGTGTACCTGTCTACAGTGTCAAGGTACGGTGCAAGCCAAGGCATCGTGTCATGAATGGCGGGATTGTCCCTCCTCTCTCTCAGCGGTGACTCCGCCTCTCGATTAAACTCCTCCTGTTTGATTCGTTCGGGTGTGGCCTCGATGATTTGCTCAGCCAGTGTTGTCATGTCAACCTAATAGTGACACGTGACATCATTTATTGACTATTAACACAACTCCACACATGTAAATCCTCATGTCACTCTGTCTTGGCTGAGGGGTTGTTTAGTGCACACCTGCTGGACGTCAGCTGACAGGAAGTCCTCGTTCTCAGCATTCTCGCTGTAGTCCAGCAGCTCATCGGCCAGCTCCGAATGAAGAGACATCGTGTTGCTGTGAGGTGGGGGTGCCGCCGGGGGGCTCGCTGTCTCATAGTCCATCAGGAAGAGAGAGTCGGCTGGGGGCGGTACTGACAGAGGGGAGGAGGGAGAGGAGGCGGAGTCCATGGGGTCAGGAACAGAACCACTGGAGTAGGCGGAGCTAGGGGAGGGAGAGGGCGGGTCACTGGGGGAGGGGACACTGCTGGACGAACTTAAACCTGACAGAGAGAGAGACCAATGAGATTCAGTGTGTGTGTGTGTGTGTGTGTGTGTGTGTGTGCGTACGTGCATACGGTTACCGGTGTCAGGACTGTTGGACAGTGGAGAGGACGGTCTGTATGTGGGTGAGAGGCCGTCACGTGTGTGTTCTTGCGTGTGTAACTCCTCCAGACAGCGTGCCAGTTGTGTGTGTCCTCGGGAATGTGCCACGGCCAGCGGCAGTCGACCGAGAGAGTCGGGGATTCCCAGAGCCGCACTGCTCCAGCGGTACAATGACACTGCAGCTGCCTGATGACCCAGAGCACACGCCCACATCTACACAAACACACAACACTGTCACACACATGTATATATATAACTGCACATGTGTATGTGTGACGAGACGTACCAGAGGTGTGCAGGAGAAATGATCCACGTTCAGAGGATCCACTTCCTGTTCCAGAGTCAAACTGTTTACGTTCAGACTCCTGACACACACAAACACACAACATTTAACACCAATAACATTCACCTCTCTGCTCTGATTGTGTGTTGTGTGTGTTTACCTCCAGCGTATGAGTGTGTGTATGAGTTGTGTGTATCCCTGCGCAGCGGCCAGATGAAGCAGCGTCATTCCTCGATGTCTCACTGAGTGTGTGAGTGTCTCTCTCTCAGTGTCTCGCTCCCATCGACCGCCCGACATCATGCGTTCGCACACAGACACGATCCTGTGCTCAAACCACACACCCGACTGACACACACACACACACACACAGTCTGATGAATAAAGTGTAAAGCGTTTCAGAGATACTGAAGAAGGAAATGTTTTGTTATTCTCTTAAAGGAGCAGGTCACCGCATTAGTCATTGATTCTTCTGTCAGTTCTCGTGTGAGCTTTAGAACACAATCACAACAAGAGAAATGTCATCTTATGATGAACTTTAAGTCTCTCTCTCTGATTGTGTGTTTATGGGTCATGAACATGGAAAATGTGCTATTAATAAACACGTCCATTCCACTGCCGAGCCTGATCAGAGCACACAAACCCTTCAACATTACAAAATATCATTGACACTGATCATATCTCAACAAATCTGACTGAACAGAGACAGAACACGTCTCACTCATATAACACACGTGACCTCAGACCGACTTTGTGTAGATCAGTGTTTCTCAGCTGGTGGGTCGTGGAGTGTACGGTCTAAAAAAACTTGTTCTCAATGTTTTTCTGATGCCATACTTTTATTTAATAGACTTAACTTGAACCTATCAGCTGTTCATTTATCACGGTGATCAAACCAGTTGAGGAACACTGCTCTAGATAAAACATCACCAAAACATTTACAATTGATTTGATTTTGATAACAGTGTGTGTGTGTGTGTGTGTGTGTGTGTGTGTGTGCGTGTGTGCGTGTGTGCGTACCTGGTTTTCAGGAGTGAGCCGTGTCGCAGGGTTTTGGTTCAGGTGTTGTTGCTGATGATATTGATTCACATGTTGTTGATGGTTGTTGTTTGTCATTTCTGTCATTCTGCGTTCCATCTGCTCCAATCGCTCCAGAATGGACATCCTGAACTGATTATCTACACACAACACAAATGTTTGTTCATGTACGTGATGAGAATATACCACAATACACTCACAGTGTTTCACGTTAACACTACACAAGGTGTGCATGCGTGCATGTGTTTAGTGCTTGATATACTGCTTGTGTGTGTGAGTGTGTGTGTGAGTGTCTGTGAGAGTGTGAGTGAGTGAGTGAGTGAGTGAGTGTGTGTGTGTGTGTGTGTGAGTGTGTGTGTGTGTGTTTACCATCCAGTGATAGCCAGTCCAGCTGTGAGCTGGGTAAAGACGAGGCGTTACGGGCGCGATACTCAAAGAGCACAGATGAGGAAACCACATGACAATCCATCCAGACGTGTAGAGCGACAAGACCTGCCTCATGAGCTACACACACACACACACACAGATCTGTTCATAACCTAACAGCACATTATATTTCATTATACTAGAGAAGAGAGAATGACTGGACTTGTGCTGCTTACCAGGACAGTAACAGCGCAGGACACCCGTCTGAATGAGAGACGCAGGAACTCGACTCTGATCAAACACACACGAGTATCTGGCATCCGTCTCAGACCACGGACCCGTGATCAGAACCTTCACTCCACCCTAAAACACAGACGCACATCACAAACATTCACCATCAAGAAAAACACACAACACTGACAAACCTCTGACAGACAGGATCCAGAGGAAAAAATGAAAGATGTGTGCAGTAACAGGGTTGAATGTTTAACAAGATGAATGCAGTCAATCGTATTTTACTGAGTTAGACATGTGTGGCTTTATTGCGTCAAAACAAAATGAATTCTCAATGATGACAGAAGGAAGAAAGTGCAGATGGTACCTCGGGGTAAGACCACTCCGGTGAGAAGTCTGTGATGCTGGCCAATCGGTGGGTGTCCTCCGCAGAGCCGCTGGACGTGTGTGTGAGCAGAGGGAAGGGTAAGAACGATGTGGAGGGTGTCGGCTGAGGTGGAACCATGTACCTGATGGGGAAAACGGGTGGGTTTGGGGCGTGGTTGATGCTGTCCTCAGTTATCAGCTCAGAAATAAGGTCTGGGAAAGTGGAGTCAAAGGTCAGCCCTGTCTCCTGGTTGTCCATGTGGGTGGTGTCAGAACTCTGGGCGGTGTCCATCGGAGTTACTTCTGATTCAAAGTGCACATGAGTGGGCGGAGACTGCTCTTCCTTTACCTGTACAGGACTCATCTGTCCGTGTATGGGCGTGGAAGTGGGTAGGGTCATATTCTGCTGCTGAATGCATGTCAAGTTGCTCGCGAGGAGCTGCACCTCTTCAGCCTCAGGGGAAGACCGATCGGTTGGCAACACTTCGAGTGAGGGACACGTCGTATGGACTTGACTGGCGGACATTAACTGGTCACCCATATGCTGAGAAGGTGAGAACTGATTGGTCAGTAAGTGATTAGACTGTGTATCAAGGCCAGCAGGAGGACCTTTGCACTCCACTGACAGCGTCGTCATGGGCTCCTGCGTACAGAGGGCGGGACTTAGCGGTTGGTTCAGCGGATCGAGACCTAAGGATGACTCCAGGCATAGGGGAAGCAGCTCGGGGGTAGAGCAAGACGGAGAAAGCGAAAGAGAGAGAGGAGACAGTGAGGACTGGCTGGAAGAGGGACGACCCGCAACGCTCTTCCTCTCCACCTCTGAAGAGAGGGAAGACAGAGATGATGGTGGAGAAGTGGGCGAGAGCGACAGAGCAAGAGATGGAGCCTGAGGAGATGTTGAGGGAGCTGGTGACGGGATGGAGGAGCTGCAGATGGAGTGAGGGGAGAAATGGGACAGGAGGGCAGGGCCTCCGTAGGTCTGACCCTGTTTAGGGCTGTTAAGGAAAGAGTCAGGGTCGAATGGGAGCAGGGAGGGCGATGAAGACGCCGCCTGCAGGAGTGTTCTGGGTGCTTCTGGGATAATTCGGTCAGCCATTACGAGTCCTCCAATCACAGGACTGGGCAGTAGAGTGAGTGACAGAGTGGCCATGCCTTGATTGGCCGGGACGGGGCTCGGTGGAGAGATGGAGGTGGGAGGGGGAGGCGTGTCTCGTTTGGGCGTTACGGAGGACAGGACAAGATGGCTGCTGGCCCGGGTGAGTATCTGCGAATCTTCCCCCCCACGGCTCACCGTTGCTGCCGTTGTCATGACGATGACCGCATTCCGCGGCAGGGCCACCGTTGTCAGGCCGTCACGCTGGTCACCGTAGAATCCGTTTCTATTGCCATTGGCCATGGTCACCGCTCGTTGAGTTTGGGGTGGACTCGAGGAGGACAAAGAAGAGCATGGTGAAGCCACGCCCCCTGTGTCCTCCGTAATGACTCGTCCTGAATCCTCTGGCTTACTGGACGTCACTTTCCTCTCTGAAGGCACAACGGCCATCACAGCATCACCCAACGCTACCTCTCGAACCACCTCCCCTCCCGAGCTCTCAGTGGCCAGATTCTGCAGCTCTGTGAGGGCGGGGTAAGGGGCGGAACACGTGGGAAGTTTGGGGGAGATAATGCGATGTTTCGTGCTAGTACAGCGGTGAGGAATGTTGGAGCCGGGAGACGCTGCAGGAGAGAGAAGTGTGGAGATAAATTAATGATATTTGTGCCTGTCAGATGTAAAGTCGTGAATCTGCAACTATTAATTTAGTCAATATCTATATGTGTGTGTGTGTGTGTGTGTGTGTGAGAGAGTCAGTTACCGCACAGACAGGTGTGTGTTCGGGGTTGAGGTTTGGTCTGCTGAGTTTCTAGAATCTGCTGAACCATCTGCTCCACAGAGAACTCCACTGCACTGATACCTCCACAAGACCATTTCATGCTGTGGACTACACACACACACAGATGTCAACAAACATCACTTCTCAGAATCAATGTTATGTAAATAATAATCAAATGCTACTCATATGATCCTTTATCATACAAAATAATGTGTGAAATATTTGTTTACACATGGGCTTGAGTTGTGAGAGCAGTTCGTCTCGGCTCCAGCGCAGACTGTCCCGTCGGTCTGTGAGTGTACATGACACCGGACCGCAGGATTTCACGCTCTCCTCCAGTGACGGAACATTCAGATAATGTACCAGCACAATGTCCGGATTCTACAAGCACACGTCAACATCTGGATGAAACACACTTCTTACTCTCATATCTTTGCCTATCTTCTGTGGTTTCACATTTTCACATGTTGATCAATGATCTGATTGCTGAATGAAATCCGCAGTTTACTCTCCCTGTAACGTCTATTCTATATTCTGAGTTGAAGAATCGATTCCTACACACACACGTGTTGTTTTCTGTAACTGAACAGACATGTTGTACATGCGTTCTGTAGTGTTGTGTGTGTCAAAACAGTTTTATGTTAATGAGCACCACAGACTGTTTTTGTTTCTCCATGTTTAAATGACAATAAAAGCTCATTTCACCTACACGCCAAGACTTTACTTAAAAGCCTTTTGGTATTATGCACTATTAAAGGAGCCGTATGTCACATTGACATCTAATGGTTGAGCTTAGTATCACAGTTCAAATTTAAAATATTGGCGCGAATTTCCTCATGTGTAAGACACTTATAGGAGTGTAATGGAAAGCATCGACTCTTAAGGTCTTTGCACATACAGTCCGAAATTTTCAGAGGCAGTGTGCAAGTGTGACTGACACAAGTGAGGACGAAATTTATTTTGTTAACGTGCAGACGTTTCAGCCGCAAATTTCTGACTCAATGTGCAATGGCCTTTACACTGTAACTTAATCTAATCATTTTTATGTTAGCAGTCGTTTTGTTTTTGGCAAATAAAACTCAGTCAACAGCTGGTTTCAGAGGTTGCGTCCTCCGGAGGTCACATTGACAGCCATATTGCCATCTCGTCTAAATAACCGTAATAAAATTGTATAATACTCCTCGTAAATTGTAAAATAATATAGTTAGTCTTTCTAAGTTTGCAACGTTATAGTACCGGAAAGGGTGGAATCTGCTCTGTGATTGTCACCAACTGGCAACCGAGCTGTGGAAATACACTAGTGGGTAAATCATCAGTGGGCGGGGTCACACTGACCAAAACAAAAGCAGTCATTCCAACCGAACGCACATGTCAAAGTGGAATAACTGGCTATAGCATCGCCTTTTAGGACACACCAATATATGAACTTAGCATGTTTCCTCAATGCCTACGACCATATTAAGGTATTCTTTTGATATTTAATACAGTAAAATTATTACATACCGCTGCTTTAAGGGCTATTAAATGGTATGGTGCATTATTATTGTTCATTACGTGTGTTGTAATACATTAAATGCTGTTGTAAAGAATTAAAACCAAATATAAAATGCAAAGTGTAAAAATGAACTGATAAGTGTTATTACGCATAAACTGTAGATACAATTATAAGACATTATAAGATGCATTACAAAGCATTAAAACTACTTTTATGATGCATTATCCATATATGCTTTAAGTGAAGTGTTACCATATACACTTCAAAAACCCAGAGTTACACAACATAGACATCATTACTGTATTCTGTCAAAAAATCCTGTGTGCTAATTTAACCAATACACATCAATTCTTAAAAAATAAATATGCACGCATACCGCTCTCTGATTGGGTAGATTTTTGACTCACGGTGATGACTAACCT